>NW_009204688.1:0-19777 GCF_000690835.1 Fulmarus glacialis
TCTCTCCTATGAAGAAAGGCTGAGAGAGTTGGGGTTATTAGGCCTGCAGAAGAGAAGGCTTCAGGGAGACCTTATTGTGGCCTATCAGTACTTAAAGGGGGCTTATAAGAAAGATGGGGACAGACTTTTTAGCAGGGCCTGTTGCGACAGGACAAGGGGGAATGGTTTTAAATTAAAAGAGGGTAGATTTAGACTAGATATAAGGAAGAAATTTTTACAACGAGAGTGGTGAAACACCGGAACAGGTTGCCCAGAGAGGTGGTAGCTGCCCCATCCCTGGAAACATTCAAGGTCATATTGGATGGGGCTCTGAGCAACCTGATCTAGTTGAAGCTGTCCCTGCCCACAGCAGGGGGGTTTGGACTAGATGACCTTTAAAGGTCCCTTCCAACCCAAACTATTCTATGATTCTATGATTGTATAGCTTCACTGGAAGCTGATCTCACATTCAAAACTAGTTTAATGGTAGTGAAAAATTAACATACTTGATTTATATGGGTGGTTTACAATGAACTCAATTTTATGTCTTTTTGTTTGTCCATCCAGATTCTGTATGGATGCCATTTTTAGATGAAAAATGTAATTGAGATCTTCAGTACCTTGGCAACTACAAATCTCCTAGCACTTCAGAGGAACATGATTATTTACTCTACATTAATGGACATATCCATTTGCCAGTTTAAATAGACTTTTTTTAATATTGTTTATGGCTCCTTCATTTTCAAGTTATTATTAACCGCTGCTTAGCATCTTGCTATGTTTTGAGTATTGTCAGCTTTGAATGACAGATCATTATTTTAGAACAAATGAAGTAATTATAAAGGTAAGCGTTTTTTCATTAAACCTCATGCATTTAAAATAGCAAGGGTTTAAACAGTATGTTTCTCAGTCTTAAGCATGGCCTTTGCATTATTATTTACTTCTTATATGGTGTCATCTTGTGAAATTGTACACTTTATTTACTCAAGGCCTTATAGCAGCTTTCACTAAAACTTCCTTGTTTGAGAGAAAAATCTGGTAGTCTTCTTGTAGGTGAGTCTCCTTTTCAAAATGGTATTACTCTGTTTAGCTATCAAAATCCCTTTGAAAATCTAATATACATTCTCACAAAGAATAACCTTGGACAATATTTTTTGAAATTATGCCACAGTAAGTCATGTGATTCAATAGTTTGTATATTAAAAAAGCTATGTGTTGATAACATTTGCCTAAGGTTGAAGAATTTTGTATATGTTAACAAGCCTCTGTTGTGAATCCCTGTCTAATAATGGTCTTTGACACTTGTCAAGTCTTGTTCTACAATGCTTGCTATGTATGTTAACATTATAGTGGAATTTGCATGATTCTTTAATATTGTTATCCATATTTGTTAGGTGAGATAGACTTTGTAGATATAATAAATTGGGAACAACATTAACTTTAAATTACTTGCTTTTGTTTATAAAATGTTTATGACAACAATATTTTTACTGGCATGCAGAAAAATTATTTATGCAATGATCATAATTCCAATTTCATCTACGTATGAACATAATTTATGTCCATTTTACATGAGAACACTTTACATGTGTTGTATTTCTAGTATCATATTTATTTGAACAGAAGTCTGACACTGATGTCTAGGACTTTGGCCATGATTTGTATAAAGATGTTCTGAGACCATGCACAATGCAGACTGAGACCTAGAGCTATAGTTTCTGTCACACAAATATTATAAGTCATCCAGTCTGACTTTTTCAGGTAACAGTAATCTCATTAATCCAGATTGACACAACATGCTAATAGCTTTCTGAGCTGATCGCTGTGACAGGTTTCCTAGTTTTTTTATGAACATTGTGAAGCAACCTCAGGCTTTTGTTATGATCCTTCTGCCTTTTATGAAACCACAGGCTTTTAATGATGACACAGTTGTTATGAGAGTTTTGACATAATTTTGGGAGCCCTGTGACTGGTTTATCTTCAGAAGTATTTTAAAAAGACCATATTTGAGCTGCTTTTGTAAGCCATCTGAATCATATTGGAGTTTATGTATTTTGTCTATTATGTTCTCACTTTCACAAGATAATGACATTCTTTTTTGCAAATATTACATTTAGAGAAGCTCTTAGACTCATGGTCATTTAAAAGGATTGTTTAAGGCAGTTCACTCGACATAAGTTATGTATTTCTGATTCCATGTGCAGTGGACGGAAGATATTTCTAATAGCATAGAGGTGACTTTGTAGCTCTGTATTGGGCATTACAAATTGAGATCATTATGGGGAAGCCAGAGAATGTTTCTGTGTATTTATGGTGAAAGCTGCTTATTCAACAAGCAAGATAATTTAACGAAAGAAGATCTTATTTTTAAAAATCATATTGCAGCACTTTAGCTTCACAAGGTAAAGTCCATTCCCATTAGTTATGTTTCTCTGTGGCACAGAATATTTATCTTTCCTGATCAAACAATAGAAATAGGCAGTGACTTTTACAAGCACGTATCATTGCCTGGGGCCATGCTGGCTCACTGATGACATAGGCTTCCCATTCAGTTTTCACGAAAAAAGGAGGCATTCCATGAGCTTGGATCTATATTTCAGAAATACCTTTGAGCTTAACATCACTATGATAATTTTACAAGCAAATTTTCTACCGCTGGCTAAAGAGCTCTTGGTCAATAGAGGTTAAATATAATTTGACAGAACAGCTAAAAAATAAGAGAGCTTTTTTCTTTATCAACTACTTATCATTGGTGCTGTAAGGCTGAGAGAAGTCTTAGTAATGATACTGAACCTGACAGCCATGATGGGCAGAACAGAATGAAGAGATATTTTTAAAAAGTTTTAAAACTGTTTTGTTTTTTTTTTTGAAATTGACATGTTTTATACTTTTTTGATTGTCAGTTGCTGTCACCAGCAGTTAGGTAACGAGCCAGATGAAGTAAATGAAATGTCTCTCACTGACTTAGCTTGTTTTGAGTAAGATCTTTATATCTGCTGATGAAATACATTTTATGCCAATCTAGGGGAGCATCTTGAGTGTCAAGATTCATCCTAAAATGGTTATCCAGGGGGAAAAGTGATATATTTTTTCTAGCTTACAGCACCTCATGCCTGAAACACAGAGAGTGTCTCCTACTAGGGCAATGCAAGAAACTAGGTTCTGAAGTTTTCTATAGGAAAAAAACCACTTGAGAAAGACAATTGAGTGCTTCCCAACAAAAGAAAAGAAATAACCTGCAGCTAGCATTGAGTCTTTTTTGGTGGTCATTAGCAGGCCCTCTCCTTTTTAAAAGACACACAGAGGAAGATCGTATCCTCTGTGTCATTAAAGTATTGGATTCTGCAGAGCAGTGGGGATAAGTGGAATTCTTGCACTACATCTTGAGAAAGATTGACTTTTTAATGTGATACAATTAAGCTTGAAAGACAACAGAAAGTTGAGAAATGGCAGCATTTGGTCCTTATGCCAAGCACAGAGTTTCATTGCCTTAAGACCAGAAAGTAAAATCAAGATGATGCTATTCATGGGTAATTTCCTTAATCATAAAGTCCTAGAGTTATGTTCCTCTTATTTTCTCTGCTAATGACCCTATGGCTCTTGTTCCCACAGCTGCAGCATTATGTTAATTTCCTGTAGGAGGCAGAAAGGGAAGTACACAGAATTCTGAATTCTTCTTTACCTTACATGCAAAAGCATCTCTTTTTTTTTTGTGATCTTTATCAATAATTGTTAAATTATTGTACAACAGAAAAAGTAAATGTCCAACATCAGAAATATATATATCGAGATTTTTGTTCCAGGGTAATCTCATTTCTCTCTCTTCTCAAGTCATTAAAGGTGTTTCTGTGTCCTATTCTTCTGACCATGCTGACCTGCAGCCTCTTTCTCTCGGCAGTAACAATAAGAGCCGGGAACATAAAGGCCTTTCTACCCCAATCTGGTATTCACCACAGGCTGATGCTTATAGCGGTCATCTCTTCTCTGCTCTAGTTTACAGCTCTCTATATTGTAATTGGTTTTGGAAAGCCAGCTTTCAGATGTATCTGTGAGGAGGAAAAATTATAAATTTTGTGCTTTATTAATTATAGTGACACTATGCTTGAATATCTGGCATTAATTAAAGAGAAAATATTGAAAAAAGGGCCATAACTGGCCCTTTTCCCAAGGGGAAAAAACCCTCTTGCTATTAGTATCTAGGCGTAGTATATTGGCTTAGTAAGTGGGGTAAATGTTCTGGCAACCTTGAAGATGTGGGATATTAGAGAAGGGAATGCAAGTAGAGACTCAGAGATAGTGAAATAAATATTTATTATACAAACGTAAGACATTTAAGTTCTTTTTCTAATTTTTTTTTACCCACTGTGCCAGTTAAATTATAGCACAACGTATTTGGATTTGTTCAGCTCTCCATGTTTTAATATTTAGAAAATGCATAATGTTAAAGCAATAAAAGATTAATTTGAAAAGAGAATTTTAATATTAAACAAAGACATAAAATGCTATTGCTTTTATTACGTTTGTCAGTATTTACTTCTGAGATAGCACTTAAAGACTCAAGTTAGTAACAAATCAAAACAAAACTCAGTTAAAAATTTTAGAAATAAAATGCTATGCATTCTCTTAATAATGTCAAATTTAACTCTTACTGTGAAGTTGCTCATGATATTTTTGGAATTTTAGAGGGAAGTGATGGTGTGAGTTTCACTTACTCTATGGAAAAACAGATTTCAATTTGCAAGCACATTGGAAAAAAATTCATACGAGATGAGATAAACAACAATATTCTGTTAAACTACTTGCCACCTGAGAAATGGACTGGGTGTTTTTGCATAAGCAATACTTAGAAGTTTCCTACATACGGAATTGACAGTGACTTAATAAATGTGTGGTCATGTTATTAAGACTAATTAATTATGAATAATCAGTGATAAATAATCCTGACATCTCCAGTTTTTAAGGAAATAGATCATGGGAAATGTCTCACAGGACAAAAAGGAGATGATAAATAACATATTATGATCTTTAGCCGAATTGCATAATATGTAGAATAAGTGCAGACACAGGGTGAAGCAGGTGTTAAAAAACCATCACAAGATCTTTGTTTTGTTTCAGTGCAGAAGAGGAAAGATTTTTAAATCTTCTTGTGAGAAGAGAAAAGACTTTCCCACTCAAGTCCAATACAAAGAGAGACCTTCAGCTGGTCCAATTCAGTTGCCAGTTCAAGCTTAATTTTTCTACTACAGTCCAATGCAGTTCTGAAAGGACTGCAACTTTATGCTTCCTTTCAAATTGAAAGTGCTTATTAAAAAGTAAAAAGAGTGGAAATAGTATATGGTTATATTTACAATAAACACTGTTTTTAAGAACTCTTTAGCTTATTCAGCATCTTATTATAAGGCTTTTTTTTGTTGAACTTTCTATGATAATCTTCTGAAAGACTTTTTTTTCTTCTGAATTCTAAGAAGGAATGCAAACTAAAACCAAACAAACAATAAAAAAAACAGTTTTGGGTGGAGAATAAAACTGATAGAACTTGGACTTAAAGGGTGAGAATATGGAAAGTTACATCCATTTGCCATAAAAGTGCATTTAGCCATGGTGCCTACAGGCTACACACAGTGTAACCTCAGTTTCACTCAATTCACTGAACCACTGTTTATTTCAGTTTGTTTTTATTTCTCAGCTTAAAGATCAAACATTCTTCTTCAGTTAGCACTTTTCCTTCTTAATATTTGTATGTTTTTGTACCAAAATTGGATCACCATTTTCATGAACAGTGGTTTGTTTTTGGCGTTTCCTCCCTTCCTAGAAAGGAAGGGGAATTTTCCCTTCATAAGGTGAATGAATAATACTGTTATTATAATTTGTGCTAATATCATAGAATCATAGAATGGTTTGGGTTGGAAGGGACTTCTAAAGATCATCTAGTCCAACTCCACTGCCATGGGCAGGGACATCTTTCACTAGATCAGGTTGCTCAAAGCCCCATCCAACCTGACCCCTAAATAAGCCAAGAATCAAAAATAACCCAACTCTCAAAATTTTTTTTAACTCCAGAGAATTGTGCAAATGTAACAAATCGAAATATGATATTCCAGACTAAACCCCAGCTACCTTCAGTCATATCAAAATAAAGGTTTGTCTACATAGTTTACAGATGAGTTTTGGAGCTTTAATTAATTTTACAAGACATTTCTCTCCTGAATTCTGACTGCATTGCTTAGTAACACACAGACATTCTCCATTCATGTTTGTCAGTTTTGGTACGCTCTCAGAGATGTGATAAGGATAACACACTGAAAAAATGTAAATTGTCTGAAGATTTCTGGTTGAAGACATCTCATTATTTTTCCTGTGGTTTTCCACGTCATCATGAATAGGCATGTAGAATTAAAAAAGGTTTTTGTCACAGAGTCATAGGTCTAAATCTTAAAGCAGGTGTTGGTGAGATGATTTAAAAGAAATCACATTAACTGAACTT
This sequence comes from Fulmarus glacialis, assembly GCF_000690835.1. NCBI lineage: Eukaryota > Metazoa > Chordata > Aves > Procellariiformes > Procellariidae > Fulmarus > Fulmarus glacialis. The sequence goes on from NW_009204688.1 coordinate 6,464, forward strand.
CTGCATTAATAGAAGTTTCTGGATGCTTGCTGTAACATTGGACTTCCAAAATTATCATTAAAATATACCGTTGTGGCCAAAGAAAAAGGAAGTACTTTTACTTTTTATCAGATATATGTTGGTGATAAAAATATTAATGTAACACATTAAAAAGTAGCTATTGCCTCACAGAATAACACAAAATAAACAACTTTTGCATTAGTTTGGAGATTTCTCAGAGGAAAAAATTCTGGAGTCTGTGTGAAGTTGGAGTGCACAGTATCTGTAGGATTGTTTGTTCTAATTGGAGAAAAAAATGTAAGGGTGAAGTTTCACAGCCACACCAGCAAACATGGTGCTTTATTAAGATCTTCATTTCTTGTATTCTGCCTCCAGTAATATTTTTAGATCTTGCTGTAACTACTGTACAGATCATAGTGCTCAAAGCCCAGTGTTGTCTATCTGCCAGAGCTGCCTTCAAGGCACAGGCAAATAAACTACAGCATTTTCACTCATGTAGCATTAGCTGGGCAGTTCCCAGAATTTATAACTGTTCCCGCATGCCCTTAGGCAATAGAGGACAGGAGAACTGGATGGACAGAGCCATAGGAAGGAAGGAAGAAAGAAACCTCCGTTCAGAGCCTCTGTCACCCCTGTGTCTTCCTCAGGTCTTATATCTGCACTGATATCTTCCAGTCCTCCCCCATCCTACTCCCATTTGTCTGTCCCAAAGTCAGCAGGACCAGGGTATAGGAAATGAGCTCTCCTCAATGGAGTTCATCCATAGAAGGCTGCTTCTCTCTCCTGTGATGTTTAACTACAGTGAAATAAGGATCCCAGCCTCCCCTACGCTCAAACTATGAAAGAATTTAGAAAGGCTTCTCATTAATTCAGTTTTAAGAAGTGAAGTCCAGTTTTTAGCTAACCCATGGTCTGCATAGTTAAGCTGAATAAGAACTTATTAAAAACCTGCTGAAAAGGACAATATACAAGTAGTTCACATTAGTGCTGCACACATAACGGACAACCATAATGCAAAAGGCCATCTAAGAACTCAGTATTTTATAATTAAAAACATGGATAGTTGTATAAGTTTAGTGCCTGATGCTTACTTAGTCCCTGCTGAGATTTTAGATGCAAATAGCTTTTGCGCCAAAGAAAACAGAAACAAAATGGAAAGGGACGTGGAGATGATTTTGCTTTTGAATCCAGTTTTACACAGAAGAATAAAGGTATGTGGAAGCAGTCTTCCAGATCTCATTTCAGTGCCTGATCTATAAGATTATGCTTCCTCTTAATCTGGCTATCAGAATTTTTTTCTTACTATTACCCTTAACACGACCTCTAAGGTTCTATCGAGCACATACTGAAATATATTTTAATCATTACAACATAATACGGTACAGAGGAGGACATTTTGATGAACTGTGGATAATCCTTCTTTGTTCCTATGAAAGTATGTGATAGTCCGCTTCATTTAATACACTCTGCTTTTCCATAACAGTCTTTTTAAGGAATGTAATTAAGATTAGTGACTAGCTTTTCCTGAGAAAGAAAAAGTAAACTGCACATACATTTACAGAAAGAGGCAACAAAAAAGGGTTTTATTGCCTGGTCTTTTTCTAATTGTGACATTTTATGGTTTTTTATGTGTTAATATATTGTGTGCTTTCTCTTTCTTCAACATTAACTGTTTTAGCATCCTGCTACAGCAACAGCTGTTATGGAAAATGGTAGCATAAGTGAAAAATAAAATAAGTACTACTTTTTTTGTTCTGAAACAAAGATAAAGATATAAGTAAAATAAAAAAATCCCTTGGGTCCACCCTAAAGATTTTCTTTTTCAAATATACCTAAAATCTAGAGATTTCACTAGGTATATAAACAACAACAGTCTCATGAATAAGAAGCTTTTTAAAGAGTTCAGTTCCAGGTGAGTCATAGCTCTGAATCACACTAAACTATAGTATCAAATAGCTTTCCTCCTACAGCATACATTGGAAAAAAAAAAGGAATAAAGACAGAAAATCAACCTTCTCATTTTACTGCATTTGCATATGAGGAAAATATTAATATCCTATTATAGTTTTCCCTTCTGTGAGTCTGTAGAAATCCCATAAATAAGATCACTGTTTTTAATCTATGTTAGCAGAAGGTCTAAAGAAAATAGATAAAGGAGGAATTGTTAATGAAAATTTTGATTTCTGTCCTCAGTATTTAAGGGAAATGCTCCCCAAACAGCTGTTAGCTAAGAGGAAACCCAAAGATTAAAAGGAAACCCAAAGATGAAACTTATGAAGCTGATTAACTGTCATATGATAGTCCAGGATTCTGGGACATCTAAACATCTCAGATTTGTTTAAAAATGCCCACACAGGCCAGATGAAAAAAGCCCTCAATTCTGACCAGAAATGTAAGAATAAGGTATGCTAAAATTTCAATTCTACCTCCATTCCTTAGTGCACAATTATTAACACGTTATGTTCAGCCTGTGTCACAGAATAGTTCTTGAATACTTATGATCACACCTATTATCTTTTAAAATTATTTTAAAAATTTTTAAGTAACATATGCACCAGAATTTTTTTTTTTTTTTTTTGGTTTAAAAAGACAACGGCTCTTGGCAAAAAATTCTTTTATTCTCATGATAATTAGTGATGCAAAAAAAAAAGAGTAGTGATTGTCTATAAAGGGGAGATAAAGACAAAGCATTTACAGCATGAATTGTCAAATCCTCTGTGAAACAGACCTTTTCAAAAAGTATCAAGATTATCTAATAGATTGTTGTTTTCCTACGAACATAGTAGCTTTCAGGAGAAGATAACCATCTCTTGTTCTCCGAGCACATCTATGTAATATGAGTAAAAGAGAGATGAAGTCCTTGGGAATTGGATTAGAGGTTAAAACAATTTTAAAAATTGACCTGGCTGGTATTATTTACCTTCTAAAATGAAGACAAATTTTTTGTTGGATCTAAACTCTCCAATAACAGAACCATCATTTTCTATTTGTAAGCTAGCATTCCTCGTTATGGAATAGTTATTTTCAGCAGAGAGTATGATTTTGAGACCATTTTTGGTTACTTGAACTAATATTAATATAGGTTGTTCTCAATATTTTCATTAGTGTTACTCTAAATAAGAACTAATATAATTAATGGTGTAGTATTAAAAGCTGAATGAGCTGTTACAAGACAATGTGTACTTCTCCCTGTTGATATTTCTGACCTATGGATTTCCTTCTCCTTGAATTGGTGCAGGAATTAATGTGGCAGTGTGGTGAACTAGCTGTAAGAACTGAGTAAAAGTTAGATTTTTTTCATATTATTATTTTATTTTTTTTAAATCATGGTATTTTTTAGCCAGAAAAAGTTTTCTGAGTGAGCGCCCTGAATGGCTGCCTGAGGACCTGTGTTGGCAGCAGTGGAGCAGCAGTGCTTCCACTCATTTTTCATGGTCTTGGTTGCCTGCTTAAACGGACTCTGAAACTTTGGCTTGGGGTTACAGTTTAATATTACATATAATCTAGTGTAACTGCAAACTGCTGCTGAAAGTAGGATCTGGGTGGTCATGTCTAGGCATATGATACAGACTGACGTTCATTACACTAAACGTATCAAATTCTGCTTTTTCCCCAGAACTCTCTATACACATCAGTGATGCTGTATGGAGGTTAAAAGCTTCAGTCCAATTTCTTTGACCTTAGATTTTTAAGGGCCGAATGAGTCTATGACACCCATTTTAGCTATTACCTACAAGAACAAATAATGTGTAGGAAGTATTGTTTACAGCTGGGGTTTGAGGGGAAATTTTTTGAGAAAACTGATCAAATTTTAATGAGATGAACATATGTAACTGAACTCAGTGAGAACATGTAAGAACATCTAAAGTCAGAGATACATTTTGTTACACGGTAATCAGAACAAATTGTCTCCAAAATAATCTGAAACCTGTTGGGTCTTTGAAGACGTTGATTTAAAGCCACTAGAAGATAAAGAAGGAAGATTCATCTTTAGTGCTTAAAGTTTCCTCATTTTTGCATGTAGGAAGAAAGCAATAAATGACATCTTACTTTTGCTTGGATACCTCACAGAATGAGGAATGAGAGATATCACTAATCAAGAAAAGAATAAGGGGACTGAAAAGGACTGGCTGTTGAAATGATAGAAAATATTTACTTCCTCACCCAGAGCGTCTGAATCTGATGGTTAGGCTGAAACAGTTAATCAATTATGCCCACCTCCTTGTGATGTCAAAAAAGTTCAGGGGAATCTGACAGAGGTATCTGATTAAAATGTCTGTGTGTAAAGACAGCAAAGTGGAGCAAGTCTACCTGATAAATGGTTTGAAATTTGGCTCCCTAGCAATGTCTATTTGCTAGTTCTGTAGCAATGTATGATTTGCAAGTAATCATAAGTAGCTCATGAAATTGCTTATGGTTTTCATAATATCTAAAATAATAGAATGAATAAGAACTGCAACACATTAATGGCTTAGAATGTTCTGAAACAGGTTGCATTACTTAATCTCGGGGGTTTTGTTATTGACCTCATACCATTTAATAGACTTTTTCATTGAAGTATGTCTATTTTGTCATTTAAATATGCCTAAGCATTCTTCAAATGAAAGTAACAATATCTTCTTTATTAACCATTTTTCAAAGTGGAGAAAGGCAGCTCCCAACCTCAGGAAAAGGGGTTTTTTTTGAAAACACGTTTCTACCATTAAAAAATAAAAGCAATAGCATTTTTTTGTCATTTTCAACTATTTTGTCTTTCTCTTTGATAAATATGTTCTTTTATTATTTCTAAAAACTTACAGACTTCTAAGTCTGTATGTTCTTTCTTCTCCTTTTTTAGATAAAAGTATCTGATATAGCATTTCACATGCTGGACTGAAAACAGGAGACAAAGAAAAAAGAATTGATAGAAAAAGAGAAAAGAAAATCAGTAGGTGCACACATACATACATACATACTTTCAACACTCAAGAGTGTAACCTTTTAAAACATGAAGGTTTTTCTTTCTTTTTTTTTTTTTCCAAGGAATTATGTCATAAGAAGAAGGCTTTGAAGTTGTTGAAGAGAGATTATCCCACCTCCATTTCCACTGAGAGGTAAAAATCAGCATTGTAGGTAAGTATGAAACTGAAGCTATCCTTTTTAACTATGACTCTTGTAGGTAGAACTCACTGAACCCATGATAGACTATAAGATGCCTGACGATGTAGACCATATGCTCACGGGGAGAAAAAAAAGTTAAAAACCATGCCTGAGTTAAAAAATGCAATTTCAAACACATAATCATTTCAGCTGACATTTACCAAAGTATTCGCAAAAAGGAAAGATGGGATATTTTAAAAACACTTCCCCAAGGCTTCAATAAAAATTTCTTTTTGTTTTTGAATGATTTACCAGACGTAACATGCTTTTGACAACCTGAGAGCCTTGAGTTGCCGTGCAGTTTTGTCCCAAATGCTAGTTTGACACTTCCCTAAAGTTCGTTGGATGTGATCTGAAAGCAATTGCATTTAATGGAAGTCTGATAATAATGTTGAGTTTGATTCATTGCCAAAACTATTTGTTTTAATGTGAACAAAAACATGTGATGTCTTTACTGTCATTTACTGAAAGATGTTTCTTAAGACCTTGATTCCATAAAGTATTGAAAGACATGAGCTTGAGTCTCAAGCCATGCTAAACAAGAATGGAGACCTGCACGATTAAAATCAATTACATGCTTAAATGCTTTTCGGGATCAGAGCCAGCATAGTCAGCACTCAACATCATTCTACAGACAGGTAATTTTGTATTGCCTTTGTAAAGTTTATACTGTTGTATTTTCTTACGAGGCACATCTGACTGTTTTGTATATCTCAGTCTGATGCAATTTAGCAAATAATTAAAGCCTCTTTCCAAGTCATTCAACTGGCTACACATTGTTGTATGGTTAGTCATGCAAGCATTTTGTTCTGTTTCTCTGAACTGGCTTTAGAAGCTCTTCTGACATTGACTTCCTTGCCAGAATAGCTTCTTTTTCCTCTGCTTCCCCTCTCCTTCCCATCCTTGTAATATCTCATTGCTAGTTAAAACAGATGATAGACTTAAGAGACTGTTAATACTGAATTTAATGCATCAAGTTATACTATACAACTTGAAAGTACCTGATTTTCTAGAAAAAACACATCTACTTTTGTGAAAATACATGTTTTCAGTGTATGGCAGGTCTCTCATTAAACTTAAGAGAACTCTCTTTATTGCACAATTTTCCACCCATGTCTATTAAAAAAATGATTTCTGCATTTTTCTCTGTTTGCTTCAAAGGGGATGAGTATATATTAAAACTTTTATTTAAATGAAATACATAATTACTATATTCTGGAGCAAATACTGTTTAGTATGGGAATATTCTTAGAATATGAATAATTTACCTCAACTTAGACATGTTGAAGTTGGGTTTCTAATATAAACTAGCTTTCTAAACTTCTTTTGTAGAAATTTTTATAGGCAGTGTTCCTCCACTGTGCAATTCATTTCACCTCTCTAAGAAACTTCTTTTCAGACTATATGAGTCATATTCTACACATTCCTGTCTCCTGTCATTGATTTTAGCAGAAACCTGATTATTAAACTACATTACTGTAGTCTGTCAATTGGCTAGCGCTAAACGAGCTGAATCATGCCGATGCATACCATGCCCATACTTTGATATTCGGTATTTGATATTCAGCATTTAGTACCTTCTAATGAAAGATTTAGTGCTTTTCTATTTCACTTTTGGATTTATTTTATACTTTTACAAGTTTCGCCAGTTGTAGAAAAGACAGCTGAGAGCAGGGTAGGTGTGGTTCAGAGAGCTGAGCATTGGCCGGTCGTCTGTCTGGCATCTCTGACAGATGGCTGACATATGCCTTCTCTCTTGTGGGATGCTGCACTGCACCCACTGCCAGACTGAAGGCAGGATTGGTCCCTCTGGGATGGAGAGACCGCCTTCATTAATCATACTTCCTTGGCGAGTTCAGCAGTGTTTTGATCCCTGCTACATTGTGTCTTGGATTACCTGTTACATGTAGTAAATACAGTGGCAAAAAGTGGTTCTTCCAAACAATGTATTGGATATTAATCCAAAAGTTCGTATCAGTGTGCAAATGGATTTAAAAAAAAATTCCCGTAAGCATATTGTTACATCTAACAGCTTAAATATCTCTAACTTATTCCCCACATCTCACTTTCTGAAGTGACAGCTATTGAGTAGCAATCACTGTCTCTTTTCTAAACATCCTCTCAGCCTTAATAGAAATCAGGTTTGTAGCATTTTTCCCATTCTAGTTTTCAGTTTCCTTAAGGTCACAGATTAGGACTTCTCCCCCTCAAAATCATCCAAACTCTAGTGAAACAAAATATCAATTATTTTCACAGTGGTGGTCTCAAGTTTCCCATATGGTTGTTTTCCATACTCTAACTATTCCAAATTCTAATTTCTGAAGGAATTATGTCTAGATATAACTTATTTTCTGACAAGGCACGTTTCCTTCTCATTAACGGTATCTCAAATTTCTTAGTGTTTCACTAAATATGGATTGTTTAAATTTACCTATTCCATATTTTATAACATCTTTTATGAAATACATATTATAACAGGTTACATATTATACATTCGGTCTGGGTACCTCTTCTGTTTTATGAAGATCCAGGGTGTAGGAAACAAGGATTTAGACTGTCCATTCTTTTCTGAAATTACTACAATCTGTAAATATCTTCCTGGCATAAATATACTAAGTATGTAACCAAGTATTTTACTTCCAATCTCTTCTGCTCATTATGAAACAAGACAATCACCTTCACCTGAGAATGACAAGGCATGACAGATAAACCATTCTGAAACACGAACAAGGCATTTTCTGTACTTGCAAATCTAGCCTCAAACTGTCGTCTTTCTTTTTCAGTATATTAGTTTACATGATGATATCTATTTTGTTGTCCACTGTCTCTATAAAGAATGTTGTGCTTTATTGGTCTTCAAATATGCTATTTCCTTCTACTGAATACTTGTATCTGAGTTTATTCTTTCTCGGACACATTAGCTTGCATTTTCAAAGGTTGAATGAATTTCTGTTGGTTACCTGCAGACATTTTAGAATTAAAAACTCTCTTGTCACTTTGTGGTTTTTTTTTCTTTATCCTCACTGATGTCTGTAATGCCTCCCATTTTTGTACTGTTTTAGAATGTAACCTGTTTGTATTTAGCTTTTCATTCAGATCATTAGTTAAAATAGCAATTTATATCAAAATATACAGAGGATGTTCAAAGATCACTGAAATCAGAGAGCATTTGCCTTCCTCAGTTATGCCCTTAGGCATCATGCCTTTTATTTTTCAGTGTCTTTGCTTATAAGTTTCTTGAGATTTTTTCTGGCAAAACTGAAATACAGTGGTGAAGTCACGAAAGGCATCAATCAAGGTTTTTATCTAGGTTTGAGCCACAGAACCAAGAGGTCTGTCACAGTTTCAGTCATGATGAAGTTTTGGTTTATATCCTTAAAATAATTACCTAAACACATATGGAAAATAAATAGAATAGAAAAAAAGTGCTAGGGAGAAGAGCCCCTCCTGGGTTCATCCTGCATTAATAATTTCAGCTACAGTTTTGCAGCCCATTATAGACTATGCACAGGTTGACACTCTCAGCTTGGACCAGACCCTGTTGCACATCAAGGTCCTGTTCTCCAAACTGTTAATTCTGCATGTTTATAAGATCACTCCTGGGCTCCCATCTGGAGTGGATGGCAAAGTCTTACCCCAGACTAACCCTGGGAGTGGTTAGGTAGCTCCAGGGACAAGTCTAATGGATGGGATGACAAGGTTTCTTAAAGGTCATACTGGCAGTGTTTGTGCTGATGCTCGTGCATCTTATACCCTTCTGCTGCACCTTCTGCATAAAGCTTACAGCTTCAGCATCACAGAGAGAGCGCAACTACTGCAGCCTGTAGGAAAATTTTCATTATCTTGGGTGTGTTATGAACAGATAATAAGGAATCTTAACCAGATTTGTAAAATAAATCTAGTTCAAAGATACCCACATGGGACCCAGAGGAATCATATATACAGGGTTGTGAGCTTTGAGGTATCTCATGTCTTACGGGTAGAGTTAAGGTAGGGGCAGGGAAGGGATTGGTTTCACAAGAAGAATCTCTGATCGCCTAAAGAGCTAAAGCAGAGGGCTTTGCATTGAAGGAGTAATGAGTATCTGCTGATACCACGACTTGGTCAGAAAGAGAAATCCCAGAATAAATTAAGATGAGAAGAATCAGCTTACTCCTATAGCAGAAATGAAAAAGTAGACAAATCTTGCAGAAATGAGTAAGTAGACAGAGGTGTGTCCATCAAGAGACCTCCAGATACGTAGGCCCAAGTGTTTGTAAGACGTCAGGAATTGCTCTAGGTGCTCATCATGCAGGTACAGAGAGATCATTGTCAAGAGAGCTAGCAAGAGCAGAACTGTCCAATAGACTTAGGAACATGAACAGTCTAGTTGAAGGAACTCATGCTGTAACTGACTGCAAGTGCATATCCTTAGCACAGATTCTCTGCCACTGTGTTAATGATTAATCATCTATGCACAGGATTGTGTGTAAATGCAGTGGCATCAGAACATGTTGACAAAAGTCTTGGCTCTGTCCCAGCTGAAAAAAAAATCAGGGAAAATATACTCACCCCTGAGTAGATTTATATTGCACTTCATACCAGCCTGACTGGACTGCAGACCAAAAGCCTATCAGTACAGCCACAGGACAAACTGTGTTCTCGAGGACTTGTGAGACCACGGCTGCCTGAGCACATTCAATGACCAGCCTGGCGGCTATCACTGAGGTGGTGTGCGGACAAATCTGTGAAGAGGAGGCAAGCTCTGGAGATGGCCACTCAGAGTATTGCAATACTCTAATTACAATAATAACGGGCAACAATAATGGGCAGTTACAATTAATAATGGGCAGCCATGGGGACAGAAGTAGCCAAGGTGGTTAGTCCTGTCTGGGAGGGCAGAGCACTGGGTCATCCCATGGGCATGGAGGCATGGCCCTTTACCTAACACTGAATGGTTAGGTAGTGTTTAGCAGCAGGTGATATATATGCCATACCAAGAGGGAAACGTAAACTGTTTCAATAGATGAAAGGATTCATAAAAGAGGTATTTTTGCAGTAACACTGTGTTTGTTGCAAAGAAAAAGCTGTCTGAATAGCCTTTAGAGTAACTTAGCAACACTTTCCTTCTTTGTCTTTCCTCTATTTCTTCGATATAATACCTCCTTAAAGAAATATTTTTAGTTAAACTTTCTCATCTGGGCCCAGTTACAATCCCTAGCTCAGGCCATCTGTCATTTAGCTCATCTGCGGTTACTGATGAAACTGACCCCAGAAGTAACATCTGAAGACTCTTAAACTTTGGGGCATATGGCATCTGAATCTGATTTTTACAGCTCAAAGCAATCACTACTGGTAGCTCATCTGGCTTATTTATTGCCCAAATACCTTGTATTTGTATGTATATACTTAAGTACATGAATACTTCCTTTAAAAAAAATCTTATTATCCACCTTATTCTCTTAAGGCACTCTCTTTCCTATTTATCACCACTCTGCCCTTGTAGATATCTATGTCTCTAAGAACCAAGGACTCTTCAAGCTATCTTAATACAAATGTGTAGTAATATGAAATTTTAAAATTAGTTTCAACCTTAACTCTGAAATTACTTGTTTTTGCCAAGATCCGTAAAAGAATCCAAAGACAGCTTTTATGATTTAATATTATAATTATATCAGAAATCCTTGACTTTATTTAGCATGACTCTTCTTAAATGGTCCTATCTTAAAAGCACATTTCTACAATAGATTGATCCCAATGGCATTTTAAATCTTTGGGTTATCTCTTTCAGGTAAAAATTAAAACACACTATTATGTATGTACCAAATGGAGTGCAGTGCTTCAGGCATTTCGGCTTGCTGGAAAGTGGTACAAACAATACCGTTTTGTAAATGCCTTTTTTAATGGAGTGCCGAACAATGTGTGTAAATGTTAACATAAAGGAATATAAAACATATGGAGAATTATAACAAAATATACATGCAGGTTCATAATTGGTATTTCTACAAAGGATTTGGTCTCAGAACTGGGAAATGGTACATAACAACCACTATTTTTTCTACTCCTTTGTGTTTTGTTTTGCTTCTTTTCAGTCTCACTAAATTTTTCTGTCCTATTTTTGAGATGGTTAATCTTCTCATATAATCATATTGCAATGTTATCATTTTGGGGGTTTCAGTGCTTAATTTCTTTTCTTGGCTGGACAAATTATCCTCTTGTCCCCTGCAGCCAACTATAACAATTTCCAGTGAATGAAGTAATGAGGGCAGAACTGATTAAATGTAGGCTTCTCTCCTGCTAAACTCTGCCAACAAGCTGCCTGTCAGTACCCAGAGAGTTTTTCTAGTTTTTTTTTCCAAAAGTAAAGGAGAATTTTCTGATCAGAGATTTACATTCCTGACAGGAATAGATATATGAGTAGACGAGTTATGTGCAGCTCTGCTAATGGCACAGTCGGGTTCAGACATAGAATTGTGTCATTGGTAGCAGGACTCTATCAGCAAAGTATGCTTCTGTGGTTGTCTGCTCTATCAACCTGTTCTGGAGGCCAGCTGCTCTATACAAAAAGATGTTGCAACGCATAATCTCAGCTTTTACAACTGAACCCTTTAGCACTAGAGAAACTGTATGCTGTAATGTTATAGAAATAGTAGAATTAATATGCTATTACTGTGCAGAGAAAGGATAGAAAGGATAGGAAATATTAGCTTACACAAACAGTACATTTCCTCTGTGCCATGTGGTATAAATGCTTCTCTCTTCCTTATTGTTTAGAAAAGAAGTCTGGAAAAACTAGACCAGAAATAAGACTAGCAGTATTACAATGCTATGAACAAACAGGCTAAATTCTTTGGTAGAAAAAATAGAGCATCTCTAAAGATATTGAAGTGTCCATGGACCTACTTGGCTAATACTTGGTTATGCTTATGGAATGTCAGTATTGCAGCAAATAAACCCAACCTAATTCTTCTGTGTAATTCTTGATCCCATTCTTCAAATTTACATGAATTAAATTTGATTCCAAAGAATGTTCCTGGATAGAAGAGGTTCTGTCACCATAATTAAAGAATAATTATGGTAGAACTCTTTCCAGGAATATTTTCATGAATGTTTGAATAGCCCCTTTTTGTTTTTTCCGTGATACAACCACCATCAAAGGATTACTGTGAACATGTATTTACACAGAACTTCCGTACAGAAATGATGCATTTCTATGAAGTGGAAGTCAAACAATTGTAGGAGGTCAAAATATTGTATGAAAAAAAAGGAATGAATTTTCCAAAAGGCCACAACCCTAAATCTTTCACATAAACTACTTCTCAAATATCTGCATGCAGCACACACATAAAAATGAGAGTTGTTCACAAGTTAATATAAGCAGGATATAGTACTAAGATAAGTTATTATTTGTCGCAAATATGCCCAGCAACTCTATATATGAGTATATGTATAAAGACATATATACATCTTAGTATGCATAACATTACATATGCTTTCAAACATCACCTGTTTACTGGGAGAGTTTCATAAGCATTCTTTAAATTGTTGGATGCTTATAAAAGTTCATGAACTTTGCTCATGATGAACTTTTTTGTTCCCAGACCACTACAGATAATCTCTAAGAGAATTATAGGTACTGTAGACAGTAGTACTCTACAGTAAAACATGCCTAACATTTCACTGTAATGGTGTGCTCAGTGCTCTCATTCTTTATTATTTAAGCTAAAATCTAAGACCGGTTAACAGCATAAAGACCTTTAGCTTGGTAACTGTACTGAATACCTCCTTCTAGTGAGGACTGGAATAACCTTCTGCATAACTCTCCAGGGGCCTACTCTCCCCAGGATCCATCTTCATACAAAAACCACATCCCCTTTTCTTGGCAGAAGCCATCCTTGAGAAGCTGCAACATGATATTTTGCTTCAATCCTTGCTATGAAGCAGCACGTAGCACTGACAGGGCACTGACCTTTTTGACAAATCCTTGCTAGTCATTCCTCCTGGATTACAACTTGAAAATTATATGAGAGAGTTTATATTTCTATACATGTGTATGTATGTATCTATGCATATATATACATACAAATATAGCTGTGTATATGTGTATATATATATTTAAACATTCACATATGTATATGTAATTGTGCACATATATATGAATCTTATATACACGTATATGTAAATATAAATAATATA
>NW_009204688.1:19792-50956 GCF_000690835.1 Fulmarus glacialis
CCAATTTTTTTTTTTTCTAAAATTAAAGCCAATTGACATCTAAACTGTAGCAGCTTGAAGCAACAAGTTTTAAAAATGCATTCTAGGTAAGTCATTAATGAACTTGGCCTCCTTGTTTGGATTTTGACATTTCAGTTTCTTTTGAAAAACAAGCACTTCTTGGTAAGTACCAAAAATACCAGTGGTACCACCAATGAAATATTGTTAGTAGAACCATTGCTTGTAGCGTCTTAAAAAAGATTAAATTATCATGGCTTTTTTTTGTTTACAAAAAAAAAAATGAACCAGAAAAGAGGATTTCTCTATATGAATACATCAGGTAGGCAAAGTCCAGGGAAACAAAGGAGGTATATAATCTAAAAAAGATGTTGACACATGAACAAGAATGGACCAGGAATAATTATGGGCTGAAAATTAGAAGAAAATTTATAACTTTGGGAGGAATGTGACTTTCCAAAAGAAAAATAAGGGGAAATAAACCTTACCAGTCTTGAAAAGGAATCTGATACGGGTCAGTAGAACAGGATTATATTATTTGGTTACATGAGATAGAAGAGAACTAGAACTTTATGCCTTTTCCACACCTAACTCCAGAAAGTTTTTGTTCTATTTCCATTCTTTTTCATATATTGTTAAATAATTTTCGCTATAGGAAAAAACAAACAAACAAATAAACAAACATATAATGTCCTATACGCTCTTAATAAAAATGTAGCATTCTTGTGGAAATGCTGGACTCCTTGTACTCTCTCTAACCACATTTTTTTCCTGCTTCCAGTAGCACCTCCCTGGGTTACCCACTCACACTATAAACTTAGAGGATAAAGAAAACTTTCCAAAGGAATGCAGCTACAATATTCATCAATTCTGGTGTTCTTTGAAGCTTGGCTTGCCCTTAGGGTCTGACTTTGCTAGTGTCGTGGTTCAGACACAAGGTTTTTGTGATAAGATTTGCTTTCTCCCATTATACGTAAGCGTCACTCTCCCATATCAGTGTGTTGTTAATGTTTGTAGAGTTATACTGTTAGGAATGTAGAAACATATTTTGCTTAATTACTTTCCCACAATGGGTTTGAAAATTAGTCTCAAATTCTGGCTTTTATGCTGCACTTAAGAGTGCTACGGATAATGAAGCAGAAAGAAAAAAATCAGCTGGAAAACAAACAAATAAACAAAGCCAGGATGAAAAATGAAATAGAAAGCAGAGAGAATGGCAAAACAATATTACTTAGAGATGGATGAGAGTGCAATATGAAATGAATTAAAAAAACATCTGCAGTGTTTTAGGCTTAAATTTTGCCATCTTGATTTTAGGAAGATATGGTGAAAATTTCTCCTCTGTTTCTTTCAGAATAAAAGGACTCTTCTTCAAGCACAGCACACCTAAAATTTCAGATTTTTAAAAACCATGTGATTTTAAAATTATTTAACAAACCTAACATTTTTCATGATGTTTCTAAAAAGCCTTATGCCTCCCAAGTATTCTCTTTGATGAGAGCAATTTGTAACATCCTGAGGTTTGAAAGTGTATCCTCAACCACCAGTGAAGTGGCACACAGGCATGCAAAACCTACCTGACCTAGGCTGTAGAAACGTGTGACAAAGAGAAAAGGCCAGCTTTCTTGGCCTTGCTGTGGCTGGTTCATGTTGCACCTTTGGCCTTTTGTGTTATGCGTAAGAAGAACAGATTGGTTGTTCTGGGCATAGCAATACCTTTTTAGGATGTTCCTGTGAGAGTTTAGCCTTCTTTCAGACCATCCTTCTGTTCCTTTTTCTGTCTTGTAACTCCCGAAGAAAAAAAATTTCTTTGAGTGCTTGTAGCCAAGACATTTCTGCTGATGATTTAAATGCTGCTGAAGAGAAGGACTATTATAAAGCAATATGTATGCCCATGAAGCGTGACTGGTGTAGGATCAAACTCTGAGGATTGCGTGTGGGTGTTCTGCTGGGGACATGTATTGCTCCAGGTTATATACACATAGGAGCACATCACAGCACCTCTTGCTCTGTCTGAATAAGGATGACAGACAGATGCAGCCTTCAGACTTCATGTCTGATACTTAAATTGTATATATAATGAGGAGGTCTCTTTATTTGAATAGCATTGGCTCACAGAGCCAAGAGTTACATTTAATGTTAGACTTACTTCAATTGACAAAAGAGCAACAGGTAGCAGGGATCATCAGAAAGTCTAGACTTGCACACAGGAAGACTGATAAGCTCCTTTTTAAAGTGTCAAAGAGAAGGAGATACATACACAGGGATATGGTTTAATTTTATTGGACACAGAAGAGATGCATGAAAAAAGTGCCCAAATGTTACAGTTAAATTAAGCCAGGCACATGCATAGACACACCAAAATACTTTGCGTGGTATTTTAAGGCAGACAGATCATATGGCCTCCTTAGCAATCCACAATGGTTTTCGCTGTGTTCCACTTACTGCAAAAGAAACTGTCATAATTTTGTGTGTGCCAGATGTCTTGTCAGTCAGCCAGTTTCACATTTAACAGTGTTCTCTGCCTAAACTTGACATAAACACAGTGGCACTGCTCACTGAGCAGCCAGCTCCTTACTCTGAGGGAAAATATCATTACAACAGAGTATTTGAAATGGCAGGCAACCTTAGATCATTCCTGGTGAACAGGCTTCTTTTGAATGAAAACTACCATTTTGTAATTATGGGAGAAAAATGAAGGTTAACTCCCAAAGCAATGAAAAGGAGAAAATCATACAGGACGAGTGTACTAATGTTTCTGTCTATTTACCAGTACAGTTACTGGTGCATTTCTCAAGTGCTGTGGCCACTCCCTAGGGTTTGTAGTGCTGGGATCAATTCATTTACCTAAGAAAAAGCATTGCAGGTGAGCAGGATGACAGCTCTGAGTCTAAGGGCTGGGGGTGTGGAATGTCACCTCAGTACTAAGCTCCATCCCTTATGAAGTCTCTCCAGAAGCTCCCCGGTACCTGATCAATAGTTTTGGAGAGATCATTGTCTAAACAGAGAAATGTCAAACATCTGCAGAAATTTTGTCTTTCAGTAGCTTAGTAATCAAGCCTCTGACTTCCCAGATGACAACATGTACACATTGGAGAAATGGAAGGAAAAGTCAAACCTCATTCATGAAGTATTTAGGTACTTCTCAGAAGGAATTCACATATTTCTCAAGTTTCTAGTGTTTTCTATGGTTATATTGAGCTAGTACAGTCAATATTAATGGAAAAAATGGTTTCAGTATATCCACTTACTTTGGAATTACAGTCACAGTTACAGACAGACATAACATTCCCCACTCTCATTGAAGGCGTTAGCTATGCTCAGATTTGATGGATAAATCTAAATGATCATTAATTTTTCAAAGATAAAACATGACAGCTCAAAACGTAGGTGTTTTTGCAAAGTAATGAAAGTTGCACACCCTGGATGAATCTGTAGCCTGAAACATACATTAGTTTCTGAGCATTCTGGTTAAAGAAGTTAAGTAAGGAACTAGTAAATTTTTGAAGTAATCTTATAAATGGAAGGAAACATTTTTTTTTCTTAGGTTCTCAAGTTTCTGGTGAGATTTACCCTTCATCCTCTTCTTCTCTGAAGAGATGAGAGACTGGATGGTAATTTCACGTTTGTCTTTTTTCTACTCAGAACAAGTTCTTACTGAAGGCTTTCCATCACTTCACTTACCTAGATGGTAACCAGAAATTACTTTGTACCTTCGTGTGGGGTATATGACATTTTGTTAAGGAAAATATTTTCAGATTTGCCATGCCATGTATCTCCTTCAGTGCTGGAACATTTAGGTTCTCTTTGATTGAATATTTTTTAAATGCCTTTTTTTTCTGCTACTTTTAAAATCTAAATTAAAAGCATTTGTGGTCCATTTTAAAATTGTCTCAACCTGTTAAAAAATCTGTTCATTTAGTATATGTAAGAGTAACAGTACCTTTTTACCTACTTGCAGCGTTATTCTTAATCTCCCCGTCTGCAGTCCCCATGCAGGAAAATGTTTCTACGCAGAGGGTGGTCAAATATTTCAACAGGTTACCTGGAGAGGTTGTGGAATCTATGTCCCTGGACATAATCCAACCTTGGCTGGACATGGCCCTGAGCAACCTTATCCAACTGGCCTTGCTCTGAGCAGGGTGTTGGACTAGGTGACCTCTAGAGGTCCCTTCCAAACTAAATTTTATCATTCTGTGGTTTATTCATTTAATGTAACTAAATGTCAATTAATGTAATGTCATTTGAATATAACTTCATACTTTAATTTTCAGGTATATATTACATAATACACATATCTCTGTATGTATGTGTATACATCTGTCTATCGATCTATATATCTATCTATCTAGAATATACAAATGAACACTTTAGAAGACTGTTTTGACCTCATCAGAATAAAGAGGAAATAAATCATATGTATATACCTTCACATAATTAATGGAAATTGGCATCATACTGGAAAACACTACATTTATATTTTTATATGTAAATAACATTTTTCTATGAAATATTGTTCCTTAAAGTTGTTTAGCTGGTTCCAGGGTTTGTTAACTTAGTTGTCCCAAACTTTGAAAACCTTACCTCAAACTCTGAAGTTTGAAAATTATTCTGAGCGTATAAAAATGAATTCTTTGGATGACTTTTGTTTTGTCAAGAACATAAAGAAAAACAGCCTAGTCAAAACCGTATCACATCCATTGTCTTTCATGACTACCTCCCATTGTGCTCCACAGTTATGCTGAACACAGTGACATAATGCAGAATGGTTGAGGAGTTTAAAATTACATGTTTTGTATTCATAGTACAAAAGTCACCTTGATTTTTTATCTCTCCTATGCAATTATATTACCACTAACAAAGTGGGGGAGGCCTGAGTTGTCATTTGTGCAGATTCAGAAGCACATCGTGTACAACATGAATCACTGAACAACAGAACAAGTAGATGCCACAGTATCTGATTAAAATGCAATAGTGTTTGTGAGGACCGTGTTTAGAATATAGCGTGTTTATCTTTATTAATCAACTGGATAATTCCTGTTATTTGTTACTGTAAAACTATTGTCTCATGAGTACTTCAGAGAGAAGGATGAAATGTAATGCTATGATGTAGCATAAGAGAGAAATAATACAGGGTGACAATTTCAAATAATATTCACCACTATTCAGAGCGTGATTCGAGGTCCTCTGAAAGTAATAGAAAGAGACTGGTTTAATTCAGACTGGATATCTGATACCTATACCTTGTTCTGAGAGCTTAAATAGAACTCAGTTTGCACCCTCCACAAAAGGGTGAAATTCATTTACAGCAAGGCAGTTTATTATCCCAAAAAAGAGGAATCTTTTAGGTATCTAAAATCCACTGTGGGAAGAGGATGTTGCCACATAAGTTTGTGCTCTACTCAAAGAGAAATATACTCAGAATTTGATATTTCTTAGGTAAAACAGCAGAGGACATATGGTGAAATATTGACACCTTCAAACTGGTGATAAATTACTGCATAGACTACTGGAAAAAAGTGTTCGGAGCAGGCTTCAGGGAGAAATAAAACGTGGAAAGGGAGATCTGAACATCATTTCTGAACAGCATTTTCTTTATGTCTGGGAATTAATGGTAGAATTTGCATTTCTCAGACCTTGATAATGTACTTCCCTTTGGAGAATGCCATTAGGAATTCGCATGCATAATAACTGCCTCAGAATGTCTACTTCCTTTTTTCTTCAGTATATCTTCTTGCAATGGCTATGTTCTGACAGCTGCTGCAACAAATGATATAAGAAAGATGTCAGAAATCAGAGAAACTTCCAAATCTTATCATCTTTAAGGAGGAAATGAATTAATTCTTACATTTCTCACATAATATGCATAAAGTAACACAAACAGAAAACTGCATATGACTTTGCATAAAGTTAGCTATAAATTTAGCTTTCTCCTTTTACTTTGAAAGTGATATGTCTAACTCTCTCCTCCTGAAAGATTGCTTGATCAATCAAGCACCAAAATGTTATTTTATTATAGGGCACTTATTTTTAGATGTCTTTGTGGGCAGTGCTATCAGGAATTAGGAAAATAAAATAGTCTCTAGTAAGAACAAAGTTATAAAAAAGTGTTAAATTAATGTGTTTTTTTGGCTGACAAGCCCTGTCCCAAAATTCACTTCAGTGGGGACTGCAGTTAGGTAAATAACTTCTCCCCCTCTCAGTGCTCCTTACTAATCGATGTAGATATCCCACTGTTCATCCTGTCGGCTGCTATACTGTGCTATGCTATGACTGCTTATAAATAAAATGGGGTTGCGTCTACTCTTTGACCTTGAGAAAAATACACAATAATATACAATTTGGTAAGAATGGCCTCAATTATACTGCCTGTTGGAAACAGTCTCTGGGCTGTGGCTGAACAATGTTAAACACTCTGCCTGAGGATCAAAAGAAAATTAGTTACTCCCTATGCTGACCAGAGTATTCTATAACCCTAGGAGCATTGCAGATTCGACGTAATATTTAGTGTCTTAAATCTGCATGGAGAATGTGGGAAAGATCACATACGGCTACATACCTGTGTATTGTATCATTACGCAGGTACTGTATTTGAAACATCCTTCCATCTTTTACTTGACCCTAGAAATGCAAAATGAGAAACATAGAATCATAGAATCATTTAGGTTGGAAAAGACCTCTAAGATCATTGAATCCAGCTGTAAACCTAACACTACCAAGTCCACCAATAAACCATGTCCCTAAGTGCCACATCTACACATCTTCTAAATACCTCCAGGGATAAATACCTCAATCACTTCCCTGGGCAGCATGTTCCAATGCTTGACAACCCTTTTGGTGGAGAAATTTTCCCTAATATCCAATCTAAACCTCCCCTGGAGCAACTTGAGGCCATTTCCTCTCATCTTATCTCTGTTACTTGGGAGAAGAGACCAACACCCACCTCACTACAACCTCCTTTCAAGTAGTTGTAGAGAGTCATAAGGTCTCCCCTCAATCTCTTTTTCTCCAGGCTAAGCCCCGGTTTCCTCAGCGGCTCCTCATAAGACTTGTGCTCCAGACCCTTCACCAGCTTCATTGTCCTTCTCTGGACAAGCTCCAGCACCTCAGTGTCCTTCTTGTAGTGAGGGGCCCAAAACTGAACACAGGATTCGAGGTGCGGCCTCACCAGGGCCAAGTACAGGGGCACGATCACCTCCCTACTCCTGATGGCCACACTATTTCTGATACAGGCCAGGATGCCATTGGCCTTCTTGGCCACCTGGGCACACTGCCGGCTCATGTTCAGATGGCTGTCGACCAGCATGCCCAGGTCCTTTTCCTCAGGGCAGCTTTCCAGCCACTCTTCCCCAAGCCTGTAGCATTGCATGGGGTTGTTGTGACCCAAGTACAGGACCTGGAAGTGCAGGACATAGGTAATGGAACCCTTCTAACAGCCTGTATAAAATTACTGCATATATCCATCAATGGTATCTGTACTTTCTCTGAGACATGAAGAAACATCAGTGCACCCAGTTGAGATGTTGGCCTCAACCCAAATGAAAACCTGGCAGATATGAAACATCTATTTAGAAGATTATTTCTAATCAGCAATTGCATCAATATTTGGGCTGTTCATGTGGTGAAGCGATATATGTCAGTTTCTAGCATTCTGATAGTTTCCTTTTTTTCAGACAGAGTTACAAATACAAGTTTAATAAGCTAGCATGGTAGGCCTATATATACCTGTATACCTACAGTTAGGTATAAAGGAAAATGAATTCAAGTAATAACAGGATATAGATTTCCTCTGGTTTTGACCAGTATGACTAGACAACTGATGAAAGATGCACAAAGATTGAAGGGCATCTTCATAAGGTCTTTGGGGAAAGAAGTAAGTCTCAACTTTGTTAGAACTTCCTTAGTTTTCAACAAGAGATCAAGGAAAGTAAGAAGTTCTTAGAGAAATCCTTGAAAAAATCCATTACAATATCCTTGGCTCATCTGTAATTTAAAAAAAGAATAATTTACTTTTTTTTTTTGATTAAAAAAAAATTTAAGAGCAATTTTTGTACAATTGCTAAAACAAAGGTAAAAAAGTAGTTGACTCATGAATTTTCTCACCTCCATAATAGCCAAGGAGCAATGGCCACTGAGGAAAAAAGTTCGCCATATTTAAAGAGTCTGACTATTCTTTCTGCTTCAGCAAACAGTGTGTGCAAGGGATGTCTCAAGGAGGCAGAGATCCTTCTTCAAAGATTGCACAGTATCAACTGATCAATGCCATATTATAAATTCCAAACCTTATGTCAGTTTCTGAAAAATACTTCCTGTAGTATTGTTAAGTAGTCCCTGTGCAGCACAAGTATGACTTACAGAGGAGACTTAATGGCTGTATGCTTCATTGCACATAAAACCATCACATGGGCTCCTGCCTTTTCAATCAGTATTGCTATCTGAATCCTCAGTATGCACAAGGTGGTAGGAAAAGCAAGATTAGTTCTAATGATAATAAGGATTCTCAAGTTTTGTGTTAGTTGAAAGAGATCCTTTTCTCCTTTAATAAAAAGCTACATTTACAGGACATAAATTTCATTGCCCATCTGTAAAAATGTTGATTTTGTGCCAGAAGAGACCTCTGAAGAGGTAACAGTGATGTAAGAAGAGACTGCAGATAATCTGAAATATTGTATAAATAATGATTTTGAACAACTCAATATTTAGGTGCCAATCTAGGCACACATTTAAAACCGCTGATATATAGAGATTGGTTTCTCAGTACTCTGAGTATAAGGAGCATAAGAAGTAAAAATAATAGAAACATGACAGATTCATTATTCAGATACTGGAATGTACATAAATATTGTTCCTCCCTGAATATATTTGCAATTTCTCTAATGGTTACCTTGCAATCTACTGAATATCAGCCTTCAGCGATGTACTTAAAAGCACGTACACATCAGTGGTTAAGTATATGCAGATTCATGTGTCATATAAAGTACAACATGTGTACACTGTACCGTGTTAATGTTTTGCTACATTAACAAGATTCATGTAATATAATTTGAGGCATCAAAAATTAGATTTTTATTGTAAGCCTCCAAATTCAGTGGAGGGAAGGAAATACATATTTCTCATAAGTTGATTTATTCCATCCTAATATATGGTTTGACTATGGATAAAGGCTAACTTATACTATGCACCTATATGACCAACCACTGTATTAGGCCAGGTTCTAATCAGACACCTCAATTCATTTAGGCTAGACACTTAGTAGTTAATAAGTAATGGTAAAGCTTGGTGAAATTAATCTAGCTTTAAAGAACACAAAAACTGTATCACAGCAGAAGTTTTTTGTGGAAGTTTTTATTTTCATAAAGGTTTTGAAGCACATCAGGTCAGAATCTTTGCTGGTGTAAATCAGTGGAATTGAATTCATTGCCATCCTCACTATTTACAGCTGAAGTTCTATCCCATAGACTTTACTAATGTGACATCTTTATGTGTATGCATGGTAATTGCAGCTAGAGCACAATTCTGAAAAGTCTCCTGTGCATGAGATTGCCAATGAACCCAAAATGATCTTTGTATGTGTAAGGCTTCCTGGGTCTGAGGCTTAATTGCTACATAACTGATCTATTTATTTTTAATTACTGTCTAATTTTTGTAAAAAAAAATAATACTGGGAACAAGCATGGTGTCATTTGTTTTCACACCTGATTTCTGTCTGTATACCAATCAAAATAAACCTGGATGGAAACGGAAAAAAAAAAAAATTGAGATAACTTAGTGTTTACTAGGTACCACTGGTCATGCAGAGATATTAATATATCTTATTGAAGCTGCTACACCTTAGCTGTGATAGTCAGCCAAGCAACTACCCCTAAAGCAGAGAGAGTCAGTTAAGGTAATGGTCTAATCGGAAGGAAGAGTTTGCATTCCCTGAGAAAATAAAATAAAATAATAATCAGTAACTGATTTTCCCCCCTTCCTGCTTTTTTGGTAAGGGATATGGCTGTAAATGCTAGCATGAACTTAAGCATAATTTGAAACTATCAGAAGCACCAATTAAATAAGAAGCAGTGCTAAATAGTGCTTATGTTTACTCATAGAATATTCAGAATACAATGATTTGGCAAGTATTTAGCTGGTATTTGTTACCAGATGATGTTTAAATTTCACCTTTCAGTCCCATGGAAAAATTAATTAATGTTCTGAAAGATGACTGTTCTGGAAAGACTCAAATAAAACAGAGGTTTATTTCTGACTCTTGATTACTGCTTTTCACAAATTTTCCTTTAATCTTTTCAAAGACAGTTTTAACACTCAGCTAAAATCTAGTTAAGCTTTAAGGTTCATACAAGTGCTTAAATTTGTGCTTTATGAATAATGAACATGCGCAGCATTCAGATGGCATGACCATATTCCCCTGTGAAGTCTGTGGGAAACTTTCCTATTGGTTTCAGTGCTGAAGGATCGAGCATATAGAATTCACAGTAGTTCATAACAGTGCTGCTGCATTTCTTGGTCTTCAACCTGTCTCAGAGAATGAGTCAACATCAATGTTCAAACTAAAGCAAAAAAAAAAAAAAATCCTTTCTTGAATAATTATTATAACTTCAATAATAATTCCTAATCTTTTCCAATTAGTGTTACCTTATGCCCAGCAACCTGAAGATATATAATTTCACCAACAACATAAAGCAGATACAGAAGAAATTTAGATACAGGTAAAATAAAGTATTAAATTAATGGAAAGATTAACTGTAATATAACTAACTTATGTGATAGGGAAGGCCACTGAGACAGACACAACACTTATGTAATGGCACAGAAGAAGTAGATAATGACCAAGTAAGGCTATGTGTCATGTCTAATGCTCTGGGCTTGGGACAGCTCTCTGCTTTCCCCCCATGAGGTTAACAGACATAGCAATTACATCTCAGTATGAAGCACAATGGAGTAAGAGCCTGACCTTTCTTTGTGCTGTCACATTTCCAGTGTCTGTTCTGGGTAAATCAAGGTTTTACCCTCTCACATAATACAAAATTATGATATCTTGTATGTCTGTGCAAGCATATTGTGTGGGCTTCTATCAAATGTCACTGTAGGTGGTTTTATTATTTGCACAAATATCCATTTACTTTTACTCTCACTAGGATTTTCCTTACATAGTAGATTTTGGAAGCAATTTGCAAAACTTAGTCATATGGCATATAAAATAGTACTTCCTGTAAGCAAATTTAAGAACCTTGTCTGTCAGCTTCACTGGATGTAATACAATGAGAAAGGTAGATGCCAGAATATATCTTATCTACAGCGTGCATTGTTTTGTTCATTCTGTCAAGTTTTTGTTAAGCTAATCATGAAGACTTTTCTGTCTCTTATCATGCTGTAATCTCTTAGTGCATCTTGGCATTTTTTGTTTTATCACTGTAGACAGTCATCATCACTGTAGACAGTGAACTTTTATTTGTAGTTTAGATGGTGCTGAAGTATCCCTTCTGATTACATAACACTTAAGGACTTAAGGACTGCTGCCATTCACCAGCTGGACTTGCCCATGGAGAGAGTACTTTCTCTGACCAGTGGGGATGTGGGGCAGGTGAATAACAGAAAGCTCACATTTAGGCCAAATAGCAGTTCTGGTCTGTTGGGGCTGAAGTGCAGAACAATGCACCATGTCATGAGACTCTAGCCTAAACAGGAAGAGGCAGAAACCTATAAAGGTTCCTAGGGTGTTTGATATTTGATGGACAGATCTTTCTTTGGAGATCTCAAAATCACTTACAACTTTCCATTTACTAGAAAGCAAACTAGTGCATTAACTCAAAACCAAGTCTGCAGTAGCAACTGAGATATAGGTGCAAGGTCAGTGGATGTCTTAGGTGAGCAGAATCCCACTCCATGTTTTTATCCTTCTCATTCTTGCTGTGATATCTTCTTGAAGGTTAGGTTTCTTTGCCATCACCTCCTGAAGCCTATGCAGTGCTAAGAAAAGGTATTAATAAGAACAAATTTCATTTCTGTGGTGCCTAGCCTCTACTGATGGTCAAGGTGTATCACATAAAACACAGAATAATTAAAACCCACAAATAAAATACCACAAAATGGCATTAAATTAAAATGAGGTAAAATACAAATACCAAGTCATTTTATCTTATTAAATAACTTTGTTGTCTGAAAAGCAGATTCGTGCCCAGCGTGCAAGCAACCAATTCCGCATGCTCAGGGGAGATGTTGTTTTATTCAGGCCTGGGTGCTCGGTGGACTTGCCACAAATCAATCTAATCACCTAATCTAATCACCTTTCTGTTTATATCCATGCTTCTCATACATATTTTAAATTTCTCTTTTACATATTCATTAAATTTCCAGGAACTAATTATAATATTACATCATCCTAGACACATGCGCACTAAAGCCTTTAGGGTCTGTTTAAGGGTCTCGGGTGGTCTCTGGTGGTCGGCAGGGTAGTGAATTCTTCGTGAACTTGTTCCTTTCTTTCCTTATAAGGTCGAGGTTTGTCTCCGAGCCACGTCTGGACCACGTTTGTTTATGGTTCTCGTTTCCAAGGTTAATCTTCACTAAAATCTAACAATGCTTCTAGGATACACAGTTGATACTAGTTACAATTCCACACACTTACAAACACAACACCTGTTAGTTACCTAACTTCTAAGCAACAAATCTTAATTGTTTAAAATTACAGAAGTGAGCAATATAGAATAATAGGTACTGTAACAAACTGTATCTACTACATCAACTTGAAGATATACATAAAAGTAAATATAAAGGTGAGATATCTAATTAAAAAGAGGTTTTATTCTACCTTAAAGTTGGGAAAAAAAAGAAGCAGTTGATTAAACATTTTAATCCTGCAAATACAAGGCTGAGAACAAGGACATGCAGTTTTGTTTTTTTTCTTATAGATGACTTTGTTCCTCCGCATTGACTTTGAAGATGAGTGATTCAGTGTTAAACAGACAGAAACTAAAAGAATATCATTTCAGGAAAAACATATATTCTCACCTTTTCCAACACTTTCCTTAAAATACGTTGTCTGATTGAAACATATAAATATTCAAAATAAAGAGCCTAATTCTCTACTGGAGAAAGACCATATTGCTTCATGTAGGCAGAAGATCTGGTAGCTAGAGTGATCCCCCTGACCATTTTGTCATTTTGAACTTCATGTGCTGCTGTTCTAACAACTGGCCAAATCCTTGAGTCATAGTTATTATCATGATTCTTCATTTGCATTACAGACGTGTCCAGGAGTGTCAAATTAAATCTAGGACCAACTGTGAAGGGCAGTATATAAGACACTAAAAAACAGTCCTCAGCATTTAAATTAGTACTTGTGGATCAATTAAAATTGGACATTTAAAATGAATGAGGCCAAGAGATAATAGGAAAAAAATAAAGAAACATTTTAGGCCAAAATTATTGTTATCTCACTTTAGGTGCTTAAATAGGATAGCATCTTTATTTACCTTTATTTACCTAGAGTTACCTTTATATCCAGAGAGAGAGAGAGAGAGAGGATCTCCTCAAGAGTGATTGATCCCATTCAAGAATGAGGGAACAGTTCCTTCCGTAGGATGCACCTACCCACTTTTTAGCATGCCCTCAGGTCTTGGTTACTTGATCTTTTGGACCAGAACCTATTCACAGTATTTGGTAATTCCTGCCCAACTATGCACCTGAATTTTTTTAATGTGAAAGAACCAGGGCATCTGGTAGTGAATTTTGTGTTCCGATCTCTTCTGGTCCATGGATATCTAACCAGGCAGAGTGCACACCCAGAGGTGGTGGGTAATACAGCAAGGTGGAATAGAAAAGGTGAAATAGATTAGGGCTTAGGTCCTATGTGAATAAAAATAGATTTTGAGTTAAGTTTTCATCTATTTTTTTATAAAGCACTTTGTGTACTATCTGTACCGTAACTAATACTGGCTTAGTGAACCTGAAGCTGAAGCTGCATTTACCCCAAAGTTTCTTCATTTAAGAGATAAATGTATAGAAATTTAAGGAGGGGGAGAACACGTGTAAAGTATGAGTGAACTCTGTATAACTTAGATAAGTAAAGATATAAAGATGTATTACTGGTGGTAACCCAAAAAATAAAAAGCACCTCCTCATCAAGAAATTAGGATACACCTGTTTAATTCTTTTGAAATGTTATCATTAAAACATATGGTAAAGCTATAAAAGCCCATGGAGCTCATGTAATCTAGATCACAATATTGGCAGTAAATTGTACGATACAAAGAGAGTATTTATAATTTAATAATTTGAAAAATAACATGGAGATTGGATTTCCTATATAAATTATTCTTTTTATTTGAATATTATGGACCTATGTATTTACTCTGTAAGAAAGTAAAGTTGTATCTCAGTCACTTCATTTTAGTTCAGATTTTATGAGCTAAAACAAAGAAATGGAAGGGAGGGAAATTAAAGGTAAAAGAAAGTCCACTTGTCTGTAAATTATTAAACACAGATGGGAAGCTCCTACACCACAACAAATGGCCTGCAATTACAAACAGATTAGCATATAGACAGCCATTACTGAATTCAATGT
Source organism: Fulmarus glacialis (assembly GCF_000690835.1). Lineage (NCBI taxonomy): Eukaryota > Metazoa > Chordata > Aves > Procellariiformes > Procellariidae > Fulmarus > Fulmarus glacialis. Next base: position 34,356 of record NW_009204688.1, read on the forward strand.
GAATTCAAATATTAATGTGAATCTAATTATTAATTAGGATTTACCAATAAGGCGATAGCATAAGCAGAATAAATTGCAGGTTTCTGTAACATAGGGAAATCTGATTACAGAGGAAGGGTCTATTGACAGTTACATTGGAATTTGACACACTAGTTCTTATATGAATCACATGCAGCTCTAGAGCGGAGAATATCATATTTTGTGTGTGTTTTGCACAGAGGTCACTTCTAATCTACTACCCCACAGTGGGAATCGGTCTAAGATATGAAATAACAATGATTTTTCTTTTTCCTAGATACTGTCTAGTATTTCTAATGTATTTCTAAGATTAGTTCCAATGCATTGGTAAATATTTTAAAACATAAATGTATTTCCAAAAAAAGATATATTTTCTGTCCGAAAAAGAGATGCCTCTCTGAACAGATATGCTATTGATTTGCCATATAATTACATTATAAGAGTACATTCTTTCTGCATAGATTGTGACAGTCTGATTGAAAAGACATCTATGAAGACGGCAGAGACATGGGCTATGGTCAAGAACAAGCAGTTGTGCTTCTGTAGATTAATTTGAAGAATGGTAAATAATTTTTACAAGAGCTGGAATGTAAGACCAAATTCCAAAGCAGTAGTTATATTTTGCCTTTATAAATTTCCTGTAGTTATTTAAAGTGAATTAACACTTCTTTACTTCACTTTTCAGTTTCATTTTGTACTAGAAATTGTAACCCCAGGGCCCTGTAATATATTATCATTGCTCGTAACAGGCCATAAGCTTTGTACTGAGTTTGTGAGGCCTCAGGGCTGAGGGTTGTCAGATCTGCTCTGTCTGAACTTTTCTTTTCTTTCTGCCTGTAGCTTTGTTTTACTTGTCTTAGCTGTGAGAGCAATCTAATTGACCAGGTGCCTATATGTAAACTGTTATTTTTAAAAAAAACAAATCTTCATGTGGTAATAGGTATCGTTCCATGTGTTAGACATATATTTTTAGCAACCCAAGTGAAAAGTTTTTACTATCCTTTTGTGTAAACAGACCTGAGCAGAAGAACAATGCTGGAGCTGAATATCTGTTTCAATTTCTTAAACAATTCATACTCCCACTCTTGGTCCTTAGTGCAGAGAGAATACAGAAGTCTTTCCCAGAGTGACTGCTTTCTCTCTCCATTTCTTCTGAGCTAAACCAAATTTATTTGATTCTTTAGCTAAATATGTTATTAATCAAACCATGTTTTGTGATATTCAAACAGAAAATTTGTAACTGATTTTACTTTGTTTACAGACCCCGAATAAACCCACTGTATCCATACTTTATATTTATCTCTTTTTGCAATTTTTTGCATTTAGTTAAAAAGGCTGTTGGACTTAAATGGAAAATCAATAGGAAGCCAGAGGAAGAAACATCAGCAGCTGGGAGATGGGCAGAGCTTTGGAATCAATCTATATACTAATTTTTTCACTTGTAAAGATTTGAGGTTATGCTATTAGCCTGGCGTTAGAACAATTTGGAAGAACCTTCAGATATACTGGTTTTCTTTTGTTCAAATGAATGAATTCACCATAACTATTTATTTGCTTTTAGACAGCAAACTCTCTGAAAACAAATGCATAAAATGTGGTTCTTGGTTATGAGAGTAACTAACATCAGTGATACATGATATTTAATTATGAAACAAAAAAGAAATGTGTGTCTATGTTATTAGGGAAGCTGGATACAATTCACTCCGCGACCCAGGGAATTTCTCTTTCCCAGTCCAATGGAGCCAAATTTGACAGCCTCCAATACCCAATGGATTTCTCCTTCCCCAACCTGCCAGATATGAGGCTGCCGTGGTTTTCTGTTCCCAGGTCCAGCCAGTAGTGAAGTTAAGCATGTCATTCCACACACATGCGCACACATGTGCACACACGCATAATTATACTATGCAGACACTCTTGATCAACAGACCAACATGGGCCCCACAGCCACACACACAGCACTCATAAACACGAATGATGCAAACAGCCTCATCCTGCTAATGAGGCGCAAAGCTTGCTAGCAGATCTCACACACAAACACACACCTGCGGATCTCTCTAGTAGCTGGCTGAGACCTATGGTCCCTCCTGCATGTGGCTGTCAAACTTCTGGTAGTACTTGCTGGCTAATCTGACTTGATAATTTTCAGAACAATGAAATACTAAGATGGGATTTTTCAAGGAATCACTGTGAAACCAAACCCTAGTGAGTGACATTCAGATGGAACTCATGATAAAAGCTGGACTCAGGATTTTTTCAGCAGAACCTGACGTGCACATCTCCATTCTAGCATGGAGTTTTCAGCCCCAAGCTCTTTTTTTGAAGGCCACATTATCTTAAGGGAAATCAGCAAAGGACATCTTCTGACTCAACATCTTCTTCTGTATACCCGGAATGATTCTAAAGTGACATCAAATTTTAGAAACTTGTCCTTAGGTACTTATGGATGGCAACTTTTTGGAATCCATAAAATATTATTAAATTCATTCAAAGAAAGTGGTTTAAATAGGGTGTTGCTCCCTGTTGCGATGCCTAAAAGTCAGTAAGACTGGAATGGAAACTTGGTACGCAAGCTTCCAAACATTTTGTTGAAACATTAGGTTATTAAAGAACAGATTAGAATTTGAACTGTTCAAAAAACAGACAACAGGATGACCACAGGTTTAGAAAGGTGTCTGAGTGACTGAATAGGATAAGACTCATCAGCCTGGAACGGAGAGGACTGTGGGGAAGAAAAAGCCGTAATAGAGATCTACAGAATGATAAGTGACATAGGGAAGATGGATAAGGACTGACTGTTCACCAACTCTTCCAGCACAAGAATGTAGTACATAAAATGAAGGTGGTAAATGGCAAGTTAAAAAAAAAAAAAAAAAAGGAGAAAAATAGAAAAATTATGTTTTCTTTTTTTGTGCACCTAATGGAAATCCTTTGGTAGTAGCAGCTAAAAATATTGTGGGTAGCCAGAATCTTAGATTATATTTAGAGGAGAATTGCACAAGTACTTGTAAGAGAGCCACTGAGTTTTGCTGAATGGATCACATGAAAGTCAGGAAATTCCCTGAGCTGAACATAATCAGTAACTGGGAGATTGCTGACAGAAGTCCTATATGCTTTCCCTGTTTTTACCTGAGTATCCATTTACGGCTGTTGTCGGAGCCAGGAAACTTGATGGACAGAACCTTATTCTAAAACACTGCAGCTGTTCTGATGTTTGTACACTGATTTTCATAGCATCTATCATGCCCATCTAGCATGGGAACACCTAGACCAGACAAAAGATCTAGAGAAGAGTCTCTGTCACTTGCCTGAGCTCAGATTTCTACTAGGGTACATACAGTTATGTACCTCAATGAAATGGGATTCAGTGCTTGATACTACATCCTGTGATATCCTAGTCCTTCTAGATGATTACTAATTACATTATTGCCTTGTTGGACTGTTTATGTAGTTGATGTTAGGTAATCAATGGATCCAAAAATAGATATTACTAAGGAGCAGAAGCAAGACTCACGGTGGAGTTTGCAGTAGGCAGAGTATGGCAACATGCTTTGCCCTGGATTTGTATAAAAGCTAAGCCAGGAAAAAAAGTCTTGTCTTTGCTGAATTTGAGTGACATATAAAAGGCACTAGTGAAAAAGGGAGAATCCTTCCCTATATCCCCAGCCTTCATATACAGATATATATGAAGAAACATTTGAAAATGGAATATAAAATGGATCTGGGAACATGAGTTTGCCCATATTTTTAACAATATGGGACAATAAAAACCCATATTTTTACATTTCACATAAGCCTTTCCTCAAATTACATTGCTTATCAAGATATGTTACTCCACAGCAATCCTAGTGCAGTTATGAGAAACTGCTGTCCACATTTATTTGTTTGAGCTAATGTTATTTCTCTGTACACTAGCCATAAAGTGGATATATTTGTATATATTTCTCCATCAGCAAGTATGGCAGTCAACAGAATATCAATATATAATTCCTTTAAAATATATTTTTATTTCTGTTTTCCAGATAATAAAAGCTTGTGTTGAAAAATATAGTTTATACCTGCCATATAAATTCACATGAAATGTGAAATGCAAATTCACAGGAAATAAGAAAAAAATACATCTATAGAAAACAAGGATGCCTTTTAAGATCACCTTAAATGTGACATTTTGTGAATACACAGGGCCCTATTCTTAATATCTCCTAAATCCCAATCAAGAAGAGTACCAGTATCTTCTTTCTCTTTTTTGAATTTACTACTTGTCTGCAAGATATCTGTATTAGAATACTTAGTAATGATCTTTCTTGAACACTGATTCTGTGATAATTGCTTTTTAAAAAGCTTTAAAATCAATATCACCTTGGAAATGATGATTTAGATATGTTTATATACATTTTAAAAAATCACATATTTCTATGCTATCATTTTTACTGTAGTTTATTTTGGCCAGCAAACTCTGTTTAAGATTACATTTAATTTGCTGTAAATTGGATTCTAATCTGAACAGTCTAAGGCCATTTAAATTCATTTCTATATTCATTTGAAATGCGATTGTTATCCTTTCAGAAAATCTCATCATACATTTAAAGATCTTGTTTGAATACAGTAATTCTGATAGTAGAAAGATGTGATATGAAACCGAAAAGAAATGGGCCATGATATTCTAGGGATAAAAAAAAAAAAGAAAATTTTACATTAGGATTTTTCTTTAAAAATAAGAAAGAGGGCTGGGGTATCAGTTGTAACTACTTTTTGCCACTTCAGGAAATTTACACTACTTTTATATACAAGGGGCAACATTTATTTTTTAGTAAGTAGCTGGGCAGTTTTCTGGCCCAGGTTGAAGTGTTAATGCTTCCACATTTATTGCAGCTGTAGAACACAGATAGACGTTTTTTTCTTAAACCTAAACTTTGCCTATTACAAGTGGTTGACTTAGCATTAGGGAATTACGAGGCTGAGAAGACTTGCAGAAAAATGATCCCTGGAAGACTGGGAAGTGGTATGGGTGCTGTTTTGCCTGATCGATAAGTGAATATGGTTTTTCTTCTTTCCTATTTTTCTTGTTTGCTCGTAATCTCTGATTTTATTTTTATATTCATATATTTAGAAAACTCAATAAACAACATTGATAGGTCAGCAAGTAAATAGTTAAAATACCTACGTAGCAGTCAGTGCATCCTCCAACATGAGGTAAAAAGGTCATAAGTAAAGAAAAATAAACTGGGAATGGTAGATTATCCTGAACAATTGCAAGAAAGGAACCAGGATCACCAAAGCAGAAACAATTAAATCTAACAAAGGACCCCAAGAAAGTTGGTCAATCATTTGTGATTTCAATTGCTTAAATTCAGTGCTTGTTATGTTAAATTAATTACCTCCTTTGACAGCCTGGTGTTGTTTAGTATTCTTTGAAGTTGAAAGGAATGGGCAGGGTAACACTAACAGTTATACCTTAATGCTACTTATCTACACAGGTAGGACTGATATACCCTTACATAATTTCCGTCTAATAATGTCAAGAACACTAGGCAGCTGTTGTTTTTATTCTTAAGTTAAGCATCTCCCAACACAAAGGACCATATCCCCAAGGAACTCTGATAAAAGTTTGCAAATAATGCTCTTTAAGTAAGGCCTGAAGAGCAAAATACTGTATAGACAGTGAGAGGAGTCCCATAGGGAGGCTGTCATGAGATGGAAGCTGCAGAAGAATGCAATGAAAGTCTCCACATGAGTTTTCTCACGTGTAGCTGGAGGAAGACCCTCCTCACAGACATCACTGCATGATTCACCAGGCTCAGAGCAACCCTCCCTGGTTTAAAGGATTGCCTCCATTCTGCTCTTATTTCCCTCAAGCAGATGTCTCCTTTATACTTTATCCCCATTGTGTCAGTCTCCCTTTCTTTATGCTCCTCCAATGCTTCTTTGGGAGAAGAGTGGCAAGGCACAAGAGATTTATCCCTGCAGATGCTGTATATTTTTCTATTCCTGCTCTAAGAAAATTTCATCAAGAACTGTGTGGCTTGAACACAAGGATATAGTACAAAGTCAAATGAGAAATAGGGTGAAAATGAATGAGAGGTGCTATGTAGTTGGGAGGAGAAGTGGGAGCTGGGAGGGTTTGCAGAATGCTGACAGAAATTTAGGAGGCCTCAGGATGAAGATGAAAATTCAGGAGTTTGTTTCTGGATCCCCAATCTCAAACTGAGTTTCACCCCTATTTCACATTTGGGAAACGATTATGTGTTGGATGATTTCAAGAATGGAGAAATTTAATTGAATGGCCTGGGGGGGGATAAGCATAAGTGCTTTTTGCTTTCGTAAAATTTTTCTGCCTGTTTCATGAAAACAAGATCAGGTTTAGATCAAACAAAATTCAGACACATCAGGCTGAAATCAGAGAAGTAAGACTAAGCAACACAATGGAGCTCAGTTCTCACAGTTATGGGGATATTCACTGATATTGCCATGGAGCAATGAAGCAGAAATAGAGAGCTTTTAATGGTGCAGTTTGATGCAGTGTACGTGCTCTGAGGCGAACCTCCTAGGTTTCCAAGTGCTGGCCATTGATGCTTTGATCAGACAGCTGTGGTGGACTAGGATACTGAGTCCGGGTTTTTTAGTTGCAAGTAAATTACCTTGTCTTCATCCAAAAAGTATCAGCCTCAAGCAGTGAAATTATTAAATAGGATTTTATTTTATTTTATGTTGGTTTTTTTTTGCCAGAAAGATCAACAACAGTTCATTTCCCTAACCAAGCCAGAAGGGATTCAACTAAAATCCCAAATTAATTTCAAGAGAAAGATTAAGACCTTTGTGCTCTATGGTTTTATAACAGAATCATAAGCACAATGAAGACAAATTGTTTTGTTAAGTTGCCATACGTTTTTCAGTGAGAGGTTCGGTAGAAATTTAAAGCTCAAAGGTTCTGAAAGGATCAGAAAGAATAAAACTTTAATTTTATTTTGCATTTTTAGGAAGACCATTCTTAAATTAATATTTTTTGATATTTCTTTCTATTACCATTTGCCTATCTAGCTATCACTATCAATAAGATAATATCGTATGTCTGTAAAGTATATCTATAATTTAAAAATAAGTTTCTACCAACTTCATTATAGTGAAGTTTAAAAATAGATTTATACTAACTTTTTTATAGTGGAGTTTTGTAAAGGCAAGTTAACAAAATAAGATAAATATGATCCCTGCCTAAAAAAAAAAAAAAAAAAAGAGTTTTGTAAAATTAAGTAGTAGAAGAATAAAAAAAGGTGAAGTTTTAAAAATTCTTCTTAAAATTTAAAGTGTGGCTGCAAAAATGCACTTCTAAGTGCTGTTGTATTGATGATCTAGATTAAACTGAGTAGTTCAGAAAAATCCACCCAAAAGGAAAACAATCATGATAGTTTTGGAAAAAAAATGGTAACTTTTTAATATCTTTTACTGAGATATGTCTTGTCTTCTGCCCAAGAAGTGTATTACTATGGATAAAATTGCGGTATTTTAGTATAAAAAGATTTACATTTTCTTGAAAAAATATCTACAGTACATTATTTGGTTAAATGGAGAAAAATAGAAAGTTTGGGGTTCTTTTTAAATGTTGTGTTTCCTAGTCATACTACTTTAATGTCATTCTGTTTTAGATCAACATGAAGATGAATTTCACATAAACGCTTAAAATGGTATATTGCTTAAATGTTATTTAAGGGTGTGCTGACAGTATCCTGAAAACTGTTGTCAGCTTTCAATGACTACCAGAATAAGGCAAATCTTGTGATTCTGGGATGATCGTATTTCAGAGACAGAAGACAACATCTCAGGCTGTCCTGAAGCAGAAAGCATTATCAGCTACTTCTCCCATTCCCACATCTGCACCAGGGGACATGCACTCCATTTAAAAATGGGAAGTACTTGAGTAGAGTTGAGTTATATATTTTTATCCCATAGTCATATTAAAAGATTTTCCTTCCAAGACAAAATTGCATTATTTTGGCACAAAAGGTTTCTGTTCTACAGAACCTCCCTAAGAATCTCCCTTTTAGGCAGATAGAGTTGCAGATATAGGACACCAAAACAGCAGAGCTGTTTGCACTGTCATAGACCAGATTACAAGAAAGGTACTGGAATTTGATATGAGCTTATGACGCTTCAAAGGTAAATGGTCTTGCCTTGCTAGTGGGTACCATATGTTTTATTTTGTGCACCCATAGTGCTTCGCAAGGATGGGTGGCAGCAAGGGCAGTGCTCCATGCAAGCCCTTGGGAGATGGTGCATAAGGGAGATTTCCACAGAACTTTCAACACAACTCTTTTTCACAAGGTAGAACATGGTTTTGACAGAGTTTTCTCTCTTCAACATTCAGCTGAAGTATAAATAAGTTTTTGTACGTTTTCTTTCTTGTGTCTTATCTATATGTTGTATCCATTTCTTTTTTTTTTCATTTTCTGAGTGAGAGAGTTTTGCAAAATTTATGTGGATAGCAGTCCTATTTGCAAAGTATAATCTGCTTGAATTCCCATGAAAACTATTCTTCCATAAATGATGATATATGCAGAGAAAAGCATGCACCCCACTGTTGGGAAAAAAAGCTAATTTGAGCTGTTTTATATCTAGTGGTTTGAATTACATCATTGTTTTTCTTTACGTTGTTTTGATTTGAAACATCAACCTTACCAATGCTCCTGTGGAGACAAGTAGAATAAAATTATATGGGCCAAAGCCTCTGAATCTTCAGTCTACTGTAGCATATTATGTAGCAATGTTTACAGGTACATGGCAGTTTGTATTTTTTTGATGCAAATTTTAAGAGCATCAACTGAATTTGTACACTCTGATGTCTTTATATGTGATTCTACCATACAATTTAATTGCTACTTTAAATGTTCAATGAAAATACTTGTTTCAAAAAATAAATCTAAACCAAAGTTAAATTCAAAAGAAATTATTAACAAAGTTAAAAGTAGTAAACCAAAAGAAAAATAATTTCTTCATATTATGCACATACTAACCAAGTATACTGAGTGAATCAAGAATTCAGGACAGATCCGAACCACATTCTTACACTGGTAATACAGTGATAAAATTTAGACACATGGTCATGTTGGTATTCACAGAATGAGTTGTCCAAAATGCCCTCTACAAATGAATTAGTTCTAGATATTCAGAAGTATAGGAATGTACAATGAAATTAAAAGTGAAAAACACCTGCATATTCTAATAGGCAGAAGATTTGGAAGAATCTGAGAAGTCAGAGATTTTGTCTATTCAGTAATATAAAGAGAAGAGAGGAGAGGAGAGGAGAGGAGAGGAGAGGAGAGGAGAGGAGAGGAGAGGAAAAATAACTATATAGGTTATATTTTTAATCAAAAATTGTGGGATATTTTATTACCTTCACTGATTTTCTTATGTTCCATGTGCAGACGGACTATAGTAATTGCTGTAATATTCATTTTAAAAACACTTGTCAGAGCTTGTGAGGGCTTGATATTTAGCTGAGGGTAAGTTGGCTTCATGGTCAGTGACGGAGCTCATAATCGATTTACACCAGGCAGTAAGTTCTTAACTGGGCTATTCTAAAGAGTCCCAGATGGCTGTGGGCTGAGGGCTCAGGACTGCTCTCTGGGTAGTAATAAAGCTTCCCGGGTAATATTTGGTGACTGTCTTATTCCTTGAGCATTTAAGAGTTTCCTTGAGCATTTAAGAGTGGAGAAAATTCTTGACATCAGATGAGTGGGAAAACAGAAATTTGCTAGAAGCCTGTATCATCAGAATTAGCATGTTTGTGAAACATGGTGGCATAAGAACAAGGTAGAAGAGAAATATACTACAAAACAGAACAGTGAGCATGCATGAAATCTGATTAACTCTCCCTTCTGGGGAATTTGCAGAATAAGAAACAGCTGAACAGTATGTCCCAAATGGGCAGAAAAACAAAATGCTAGGTAACTGGCTACAATAAAATGTTGTATTCTATAATATTACGAAAAAATGACATGTTCTGTAGATATGGGATCATGGACTCCGCCAAGTCCTGGGTTAGATAAATGGGGAGTTCATAGCTATCAGAGATATAATTTCAAATTTTCTTCATCTCAGGAAGACATTTGGTTACACTCTGCTACCTTCCATTGGTTACAGGTGCTGCTTATGCTTTCAAGGTTATAGTAAGGAAGGCTAGAAACAAAGCTGTGTTTTATTTTTGATTTAATGAATACTGAGATGCTAGAGTCTCTGTTGGCTGTGAGAAGTACTTTCTACAGCAAAATATGTAGCCATGAAATAAAGTGGGCCCTGGATTAATTTATTTCCCCACACAGTTCTTCATCTTCATATTCCCCATTTCACAACCACTATGATTTGAAAGATGACTTCCAAGGGATTTTCAGTAAAGTCTCACTTCACACAGTAACAATATCTAAGTAAAATAATGTAAACCACATGCAAAATAAACTGAAGTAATAAGCTTGGCTGTACAATTCTGAGTATGTAGGTTTTTATAGCTTCAGATGATGGTAGTCTCCTAGAAGTGATAAAGTCCACCCCTTCTACTTTCTAAGATGGTGTACTGGACAGGATCAGCCTACGTGTCATCACACAAAACCAAGTATGTTGCCATGTATAGGCTAGTGATCACCTTGTTTCAGCTATGGTACAGATTCCCTCCTCTTCATCTAAGGTAGCAATGGTTAATATAACAGTACTAACCAATAAGTTTAAAAGCAGGGATTTCTATATTACTGTGCACTTGTGAAGAAGACTTAAAAAAATTAAAGAACATATGAAGGGAGAAGTGAGATGAGAGCAATAAAAATTATATTAAATTAAATTCAAAATAAAATTAAAATATCTGCAGTGAGATAATTTCTTCAGGATGTAGCTAAAGGTTTTTTTTGTCTTGCTGTTAATAATTGTATGGTTTTGATCCATTCAAAGTTATTCTTTAAACTGTTTCTGTAGTGTTACTGATTAATGAAAAAAAAAACGGTTTAGAAGTTCTGGATTCTAAAATATGTGCATTTTTTTTCCTTACTCATCAAGCTAGTCAGAAGTAATGAACTAATTTCTTGGAGAAAAGAAGAAAAAAGCTTTTTATCTTCACAGCAATATCCCAGATCCAAAGGTTATGTAAGGAGCATATATATATGTTCTTGATGTTGTTCAGAGATTGCACATTTTTATGTTTTGTCTGTTTTTAAATCACAGCAGAATGCAATAGGTTCAGTTTTCAGTTACGTTACTATAAATTGAGAATAGCATACTCAGGAAAAAAAAAATCAGAAAAAAAACTATGTAAAAGATAGAATATCATCACAGATCTCACAAATTGTTATATATATTTCGCAGTTACAATTGATGAAATTATTTCAGATTACATGAATATCAGATGCATAACAATGACATATTTAAGATATGTAGTTATCTATACCATGTAAGCTCAGTAAAGTAGTATTTTTATTTTATGTCTGTAAGTTCCAAATCCATATATTTTAATAGGATTTTCCAGAGGAGCAAAATGAATCCCATAGAGCATATTGTTCTTGCTTAGTCTTAGGTAGTTAGGCATACACTACCATTACACAATTCTTCTGTCTTTGTTAAAAAGAAAACAAAAAAAAGAAAAAAGATAAAAAAGATCTTGAAAAGGGAACTCTACATTACCTTAGAACAGAATGAATGAGAGATGAAATTAAGATCTTAGAAGACCTCAGGCAAAAACTTAAGGTCATAAGCATTTCTTTTTGCTCCTATATAAAGTTTTCTTTTTGTCTTTTGCCTGGTTTTCGAAATCCTGTGAAAGATAGTTTTGGTCAAAAGCTGAACACAGTTGGAGCCCTTACAAGCAATTTCTTTAAAATAAGAGAACTTATCAAACAGTTGTTGAATGGACAATCTAATTTGCAAAGTAAGTGTACTGCTGCTTTACTGTCACTTACAGTTTTTAAAGAATGAGTCTTACTAAATGTCTACCTAAGCCAGTCAGAATCATTCTGGACATATTAATGAAATTTCTAATAAAAGAAGCAAGACCAGAAGGGCATTGTTGTATCCTCTTGTCAGCTAGTGCAAAAATTGGAAGAACTTCCTTCCATTTACAATAAAATATGTCTAACTATTTTGATTTAGGAATTGATAGGCTGTGTCAAATTAAACTGTACTTCAATTTTGTGATGCTGTTTTATTTAGAATGAAATGTGTTATCAACCACAAAATAGCTTGCACATGTCTAAAAAAAATTTATAGTCAACCAGTCTCCTGAATATTCTACTAGATGTTTTTATTTCTATTTTTTTTGCCAATCAATACCATGTGCATGGTACATAACAATTATATCTTACTTTCCTCACACACTAAGGCATTATTTTTTCACAGCTTTTGAACTTGTCAGTGCAAGCTGATTACTTCTGCTAATATTCCTTTTATAGGCATGACTGTAAAGAGTAGTTTCTTTCTAAATTTTAAAAGTACTAAATTAATTCTATGCTGTTCTACTCCATCTTTTGTGTTTACTATACAAGGTTGCATCATTTTTAAGAGTGCTTTACTTGGAGAATTATAAATTGCAGTGGTACTTATTGGATGGCCATAGAGACAAGTGGTTCACTATGGTAACATGACTTTATCATTTGCCATACTTCCAAGGACATATGCCAACACACAGTTTTGTATAAAAACATGTAGCACTTTTGCGCCTCAAGGCATACTAGCAGAGTGCTTCCAGCCAGCTTGGATATTTTATAATTCATAATACATATTTTATAACTCATAATGATCTAGAGAACAAAAACTGTAAATCTGTGCACATGGAGACGTACTTAGGTGTTATTCTCTAAACAGCAGTGAACAGCAGGCTAAAGACAGAATGGACACATGGTTTTAAAGTATGTTTTATGGATGTGTTGTTTTTTGCTGTAGGATGAAAATTTCATCCTGCAATCTCCATGTTAAGATGATCTGTCAATTCGTTATATGGAACAACTTTTAATGGTTTGTTCAGTCAAAAGCAAAAAAGATAAATACAAGAAAAACCTGTAGGTACTTGTTTAAATTTAAATGATAATTCATTAAAACATTGTTGTGCATTCTACAGTTGCACACAGATGTCTGTTTTGCATGTCTTCTGAGATTCATAGCGTACATCTGAAGTTTCTTACGACCGTGGGAGTTATTTAAGAGTTAATTCAGGAAGCTGGAGACTGAGACTGATGCAACGGGACTCTGATTCTGCATGGAGGCTGAGAAGATGTTCTAGTTCTGAGGCAGAAGTGGAACTGAGAAGTCAAGAACAGAACACAGGGAACAGAGAAGAACAGCCTTTCACTAACATATTTTTTTAAAACTACCTTATTTGAAAACTAAATTGCCTCAAAAAACAGACAGAGAATATATGTGATAGAGAGTGTCTGTTACTGTTATCCAAAGTATAGAGTAGAAATAGAGGTTTAGTAAAAAAGTTTCTGTGGAAAATATGTCTGAAAATTCAATTTATTTTTTAGGGCATACAATGTTTTCCTGCTTCTGAAAAGTCTGATGACATTGGCAACAAAAATGTGTCAACTATACTTTAAAAAATAAAGGAAAATTAAGGCAGGTTTTATACTTGGCATTCACAGAAGTTTTTAAGTTTTGATCAGTATAGCTTTTGGTAACGTTTGAATTTTAATTTGAGATCACACATGAAAAATTTCTGTGTTTTCTCAATTCCTATCTCATCATCTTGACTTATGTAATTTTTTCTCATGGTAAGATATCTGAAAGAGCATTTAAAAAAAATCATTTTGTGACATAGTCTCCAGTGTCAAATTTTATAAGTCTGAAAGCAAAGCAAAAATAAGTGGGTCTTCAGTTTTGATTTATAGTGAAAAACACAAACTGGCCAGGATGTCTCTAGGCATACTGCCTTACAGAAAAGGTAAGTGAATGATACATTGCAGTGCATCCTGAAACTGATTTTAAGGAAGACAAGAGGACAGAAGAGAACAAGAGGACAGAAGAAACTGAGCTGGCAAAGAAATAAAGTTAAAAATTAGAAAATATTTTATATATCAAGATGCAGTTGTGAAGGTATGACCTAAAGTCTGACTGACAAAAAAGTAAATGAGAATTAGAATTTTAGGAGGATTTATGTTTCTATATCCTTTTGATATAGCATGGTGTGTGTATAAAATGAGAGAGACAAACAACTCCTCCATTTCTTGAAAGAAATACTAATGGTTTCTTTAGTCAAAAGCAAGTAAGTACAGGGAAAAAAAGCTTGCATTCAATTTATAATGCCTAAAACATTTTCTTGTGGTGACAGCAGAATTTCTACTTCAAAATTTCATGTAAGAAGGACTTTTAAAATTTGCAGTCTGGAAAATTAGTAAATCTGTACAATAAGAAAAATTAAAATGAACAGATAGGCAAAACAGTTTTACTTCAAGAAAAACAGATATGCATCAGTATAAAGTGGCAGAATGCAGGTCTCATGTTATGTAAGAACTGAAAATTAAAAGCATTGCAGAATTCACCTGGACTGGCTTTCTCATCAAGGTTAGAGGCTACTTAACAGGGAATAGACTGCTGGTTCATTGTCTTAGTTGTGTGTAGTTTTCAATAAACCAGTTTGTCCACACTATTTTCGCAGACAGATGAAACAGGTGGAAGAAAATATTAGGACTGACATTTATTATCAGCATTGTCATGACTTCCTGTACTTAAAGGTGGCTTGGTACTTCCCATGGTGAAACATTGTTTTCAGCTAACTGTAAAGTGAGAATGACTATACGCAGAGTCTGACTTAGTCTGATATGAAATTTGTCTTTCAGTGAGTTTTGATTCATCCTGAGTGTGTGTGCTTCAAGATCTAAAAGGGATCAGTTGTAGGGATACAAATGCCTGTAGTCTTTCCTTGTGTAATATTGTGATCAAAACCTGGATTAGATCTCAGGGTACATAGAATGTTTTTTTAAGGGAGCAAATGGGAAATTCTCCAGCCATCCCATTCTTCCTTTACTGTCTAGCTCTAAAGAAAGATATTCAATTGTTACTGAATTAGTAGATACTAATTACTGAATTATCTCTGCTCCTATTAAGGAACTCACATGACAAATGACAGGTGTGCTGGTTTTGGCTGGGATAGAGTTAACTTTCTTCATAGAAGCTAGTATGGGGCTATGTTGTGGATTTGTGCTGAAAACAGGGATGTTTTCGTTACTGCTGAGCAGTGCTGACACAGAGTCAAGGCCTTTTCTGCTTCTCACACCACCCCACCAGCGAGTAGGCTGGGGGTGCACAAGAAGTTGGGAGGGGACACAACTGGGACAGCTGACCCCAACTGACCAAAGGGATATTCCATACTATATGAAATCATGCTCAGCATATAAAGCTGGGGGAGGAAGGAAGGAAGGAAGGAAGGAAGGAAGGAAGGAAGGAAGGAAGGAATGTTTGGACTGATGGTGTTTGTCTTCCCAGGTAACCATTATGTGTGATGGAGCCCTGCTTTCCTGGAGATGGCTGAACACCTGCCTGCTGATGGGAAGTAGTGAATGAATTCCTTGTTTTGTTTTGCTTGCGTGCATGAGTTTTGCTTTACCTATTAAACAGTCTTTATCTCAACCCATGAGTTTTCTCACTTTGATCCTTCCGATTCTCTTCCCCTTCCCACTGGGGGAGAGTGAGTCAGCAGCTGTGTGGTGCTTACTTGCTGGTTGGGGTTAAATGACGACAACAGGGAAATCAGCATAGTGTTGTACAATGGCATTTTTGCAGAGAGAGGAAGTCACATTTCTTTTTTTTAAATAGCCTGGAAGCTATGTTCAAAATAAATAATTTTAACATTGTTAATCAAGCACTTAAAATATCCCACATACATAGGTCCTCTGTAGCAATCTCTAATGATTTAAACTGATTCCATTTTCCTATGGAATCTGTGCCTCATTCATTACATAGTATAAAGTAAAGTCAGGAAATGAAACAAGGCTGTACAGGACAGGGGCCCAGCCTCTTTCTTAACATAAGATGGCAAGAAGTAGAATGAAAAAAAATCAGGAAAGCAAGAAAACTGACCTGATGAAGAAGAATGAGCTGATGACTTAGACACTCTAATGCCCCTGGTAAAATCAGTTCTGTCCCTGCCTGTTTTATGAAATTTCTTTGTAATCTGGGCAAGTGTAGTATTTTCTTCCCCTGTGTGTTCATTAAAAGTGCATTCTTTCATTGCATTGTAAAATTTTGAGTATTTTAAGAATAATTATTGTAAAAACTGTGAGTCCTCTGAACTATCAGGACATAGGCATCTTAAATTGAATAACTAATGCTGGTTACAATAATTGTTCTATGCTTCAGTGGTTATAATACCATCACCTCACACCACAGGTGATGGATAAAATCAGTAATGATCATTCAGATAATATAGTGATAAATATCAAAAGCTTACAAAAGTGAATAATTCTGTTCTAAGAGCAAGTTATAAATAGTGTGGGTCTAAAAAAATAAAATATTAAGCAGTTGCTCATTCTGTACTTATTCTGTAAGCATCATACATTTTGTACTAAGGCAGAATTTTTATGACGAAAAGTATATATATTATGCTATATAAAATATAATAATAT
>NW_009204689.1:0-26899 GCF_000690835.1 Fulmarus glacialis
TGATGTCAGCCCCTGGCAGAGGGGGTAAAGAGGAACTCAGGGCCATCAGAGAAGCTTTTCTGGCACAAACGAGGAACCTGCATGCTGCCAAACTCTTCACTATTGTTCAGCGTGCACCCTGCTGTTTGTTTGGGACCTGGAAAATAGAGCCTTACTGTGAAATTGTTAAAGAAAAAAATTAAAGCTGAGCACAGCAAAGGCAGGTCAAGCAGCAGAATGAGCTGGTTCCAGCAAATGGGCATTTTTTGCCTTCTGTGACAGCTGATGGTGATGAACAAGAGTTGGTATTTTTTAATGGCTGTTGTTTTTGGCTTAGTAATAAGGGGTATTATTAGAGACTGAACAAAAGACAAATCCCAAACAAGACTTGCATCCTTTCAGGCTCCATTCACAGGGCAGCCTTTATCCCCAGAGACACAGTTAGGCCCTCCTTGGCTCAGTTCACCCTGGTCTATCATCCACTCCCAGTCTGTTGGGCCCCTGACACCCACCGGCGCTGGGCATCCTGCTCATCCAGCGAGCCTAGGTCCATCCATACTGATGGTCCTGAGTGCTTCTGCTCATTTCTTCAAATTTACCTTCTCTGAGTGAAGCAAAGATTTGGGTGTTGCAAGATCAGTTCCTTGCCTGAGCAACTTTGCTTAAGCACAAGCTATATTAGTTAAAAACACAGTTATTAAACTTTGCAAGTACTTCCTCCGCACCACAAGGCAGAGCTGTCCCTCTTCAGGAGCACACATCTTCAGGGGTTTCCTCACATCCCTGCAAGAGCTCAGGATGCTCCAGTCAGCCATCATAAGGGAGAACCAGCTTCTGAGGTGGCTCAGCTGAACCCCTAATTGCAGTGATATTGCCACCTTACTTTCCTGCAGATGGCAACCAGCATGTTCTCAGTTAAACCAAGTGACAGGCTGCAATAACAAGTGACAACACCAAGAACGACAGTGAGGGAGAGATATTGCTTGAGGCGACAATCCAGACTGGAGGGAGCTGGTTGGGTGCAGGAGGGCAAGTAAGCTGTTCCAGATGGAAGAAGCCGAAGATGACATGTGAAATCACCCTTTTCTTACTCACAGATGAGCATCAGCCTGTTTTCCATCCTGTCAAGCATGCTGCATTGCTTTCACTAACTGTGATTGCTCCTATGGAGGTGATCGTGCCCCTGTACTCGGCCCTGGTGAGGCTGCACCTCGAATCCTGTGTTCAGTTTTGGGCCCCTCACTCCAAGAAGGACATTGAGGTGCTGGAGCGTGTCCAGAGAAGGGCAACGAAGCTGGTGAAGGGCCTGGAGCACAAGTCTTCTGAGGAGCGGCTGAGGGAACTGGGACTGGTTAGCCTGGAGAAGAGGAGGCTGAGGGGAGACCTCATCGCGCTCTACAACTACCTGAAAGGAGGTTGTAGCGAGGTGGGGGTTGGTCTCTTCTGCCAAGTAACCAACGATAGGACGAGAGGAAATGGCCTCAAGTTGCACCAAGGGAGGTTTAGACTGGACATTAGGAAAAATTTCGTTACTGAAAGAGTGGTCAGGCCTTGGAACAGGCTGCCCAGGGAAGTGGTGGAGTCACCATCCCTGGAGGTATTTAAAAGACGTGTAGATGAGGCGCTTAGGGATATGGTTTAGTGGGCATGGTGGTGTTGGCTTGACGGTTGGACTCGATGATCTTAGAGGTCTTTTCCAACCTTAATGATTCTGTGATTCTATGATTCTATGAAACATCTAAGTCTCTCCTTTCCTTTCCAGCCCAGATTTTACTCCGAGATCATAAACCTGGCCATAGTGGGTTGCACCAAAGGCTCAGCTGCCCTGGCATCCCATCAGTAATGAATGTCCTGGAGAAGATACTTGAGGATCTGCACACAGAGCAAGTCCATTATCCATTATTCCTTCTCTTCTCTCTCAACCTCTGGCAGTCGACACACCAAGGAAGAGCTTGTATTTCAATCCGCCCTGTCCTACGTGAATTTCTCTTGCTTTTTTGACTTCATACTTCAATGTTGCAGGTATTGAAACAGGTCTGAATTCTTCCCATCAATAGAGGGCAGTGCTGTCCTCACTGTCACAGCCAGGGACACGTGTTGCAAGGAGAGATAAAGTGTAATATTTGTTATTAAAGGTTGAGGCCTTTTTGGCACAGGTCTGTGTTTTGGTCTCCTAGTAAACCAACTTAAGAACTGCTGGCTTTACAAAAGCCAGGAGTTAATCAGTAACTCAGATGTCTATCACCTGCATGTTTAACTATTTATTCCTCCCTTGCAATACCTGCCTGTTTTTTTTGTTTTTTTTTTTTACCTTCATTTAATGAGTAACTACTGGGAAAGGGATTAAATACACCTGTTCTCTCAACATATTGGGACTTTTCAATGGTGGCCATTTTGACTGTAAGTAGCTGTATCCCACATTCATTGACACATAGAAAGGAAAATTGAAGTATTTCTACAGAAAAAGAATTCAGCCCCTTCAGTACAGACTGGTCCCTCCCACAGCCTAGTCTGGCATGTTCCCAGCTTCAGTGCTGTTCTGCAGGCATGTGTCTCCATGTACACCCTGGTATGACTTTGCCCCTTGTATGCTCTCTCAACAGCTCCTGTTGTCCTTTCCCTCCCTCCTGTTCACATAGAACCACAGAAAAATTTGGAGCAGAGGGATCTCTGGAGGTTATCTAGTCCATATATTTTCCCTCTGCTCTATGCCAGTGCTTTGTTTATTGGGAGAGGAGCAAGGAGGTGAACAAATCTTGTTGTAGAGTGAATTTTGGATTAGGTACGTTCTGTCGGGAAGGACTCAGGGCTGTTGTTCCAAGTTTTGTCATTGCTACCTGTGTGAACATGGGCGAGTCAACAACTCTGTCTGTTCACATGTAACCTGAAGCAATGTGGTCTGTGAGCACCGCAATGGTAAATCAGCTGAGTATTAAGTTTTTGGACATCTATAAAAGAGTGTTATTAAGGCAATACAAATTATTACTATCTTTTTATGCAATTCTTCTTGTACAAGGGATGTGCTGACCTCTACGTGTCCCTTCCCACCCTATTGCTCTGATTCCTCCTTGTGTTTCATTTCTCCCCCAGTCCTCACTCTGTTTTGTTGTTTTTCTCTGTGTGAGTTCAAAATACAGCTCTTAAAGCAACTGTTAAAAAAGTTCACGGTGTCAAAGCTCTGTGCATATTCATAATCCACTCTTCTCGCTACTGATAATGACATGCTTTACCAGGTTTAACTCCTTTTTGCCCAGCAGAAGTGCTACAGCTGCTTTCTTTAACTTCCATCTTCCTGGTTAGGGCTGTCGTTGCCCCAAAGCCCCCACTCACCTGCATGACCTCCAGCAGAGAAGTAGGCTGTGAACATGGGCCTGAGCATACTCAAAATAAAAGCCAGGGGCATAAAAGTAAATGAGGGCAGCAATGCTTCTGCAGTCATTATTCCTGGTGATGTTGGCTGAGCCTGAAAGCACACAGCTGGATGCCAACAGCCCAGGCAGAGTTTAAAGGAGTGGTACTGGGAAAGGAAGGATGATGGATTGACAGACATATTCTTCCTGTAAACTGAAAAAGTCTGACCACAGACAGCCAGAAACAACAAATCTGGAACTCTGCAGGGCAAATTTCGTGGTTGCTTTTGAGAGAAGAAACTCTCTTGACCTGGCAGTGATGTTATTATCTTCCTAGCATTGATTCTGAAATTCCCCTCTCTCTTTCCAGCCTAAATTAAACACTAATTAAAGCCACCTATTGCAAAAACAGCCCTAGGTTCATAGTACTATTTACTAAGCTGCCTGAAAAGCCCCAACTCCTCAGTGAGACAAAAGGGAACAATATTTTTATATGTTATCATTTTTTTATTAACTCTGTCAGTTATATGCAGTGAGGTGAAGGAGGCAAAAGAAAAGAGTAACCAAGAGGGAGAGATCCCACCAAAAAAGGAGGTGAGTAATTTTCCATTTGTCATTTGCTGGAGGTAGAGTAGTAACTTGGTCACAGACAACAGAACAATAAAGAATAAGCAAAGCTCCATGCTCTGCAGCATGAACAGAAATCAGTCTCCACAGAATGTGCCAAGAAAACCTGTGACCACAGTGAGAGGCTAATTGTGTTGCATGGATTGGTCTTCCTTAACATGTCTCCTGTTGAGCCCCCAAATGCCATACAAAGTCACTCGTCAGGCTGAAGAGCTTTGGTCTCAGAAAAAAAACAAGCTTCATGTGAAAGCCAAAGTCATCCCTGGATGCAAAGGTTTCTTCAGCATTTTCCCTAAGGCTCAGGCAATCAAGGGAACCAGCCTTCTGCAGGTGCAAAGTGCTCAACTGTAAAATACCGTAGTCTCTGCTGAGGCATTGTCTAGGTGTAAAACGCTGCATGGGCTCTCCAAAGTGTTAAACCTTAAAAACTTTGCTTTATCTTCACATATTTACCAACAGATTTGAATTTATTGTGGTAAGAGACAACAGTGAGTGCATGCACATTTAGCTGAAGTGCAGTGTTTTGCATGCCATTGACAGCACCACAAAGTTTCTTATATAGCTCAACTCCGTTTTCTAATTCTATATGCAGGTGGCACCTCACTGAACTGAGGCATCCAAGCTTGAATTGGCAACTACCTTATTGTTTGCATGTGCCCAAAAACACACCGAAAAGCAGATCTCTTGCCCTACCATGGTGGTGCAAGTGACTGCCTGCCACTTTGGGCTGGCCCCTGGAAAATGAGGTGTGGTGAATGCAAGACAGGACCAAAGGCCAACAAGCACTCCTGGGAGTAGGCTGGGAGGTAGCACACTGACCTGTTTGGGTCAGTCACCTCATTCCTGCGACAACAGAAGTTGTTTGGCAGCAGAAGCTGAGGCTCTCAGGAAGTCACAGGTGCCTGCCTACACCCCAACGTAGGCTGCTTGCAGCCCACATCCCAAGGGGCTGCTGCTGGTGGTGTGTTTGCTGTGGAGGCTCCCAGGTCTGCCCTTGTCCAAGCTAGAGATTGCTACCAGGAAATCTGCAGAGCATCTGAAGAGAGGGTGATGGTGCACAAGCCACCCTCACAGCCCCGCAGCTTATTTGCTCCTCAGGGGCTTGGATGGAGAAGTGGAGGCTGCACTTCTGTGCAGGGGTGGTGGAGAACCGATCATTCATTCTCCTTTCCCATAGTAAAACCTTCAGGAGGAAATGAGAGGAGCAGCAGCGAGGGGACAACCTAGCCTGAGGCACAGAGAAACTCCAGGTTGTAACTATGGGGACCCTCCAGATGCCCAGGCCCAGAGCAGGTAGCATCAGCCTTGCTGATGGCTGGGAAAGGTTAGTGGTTAAACCATCAACATGTTGCCCTATTTAGTGATCGCTAACAAGCTAGTACTGACTTTGTACATTTCTATCTGCATTCAGCTAGTGCTTGTGCAACTAATTCATCTTTTCTCCTCAATTGCTGATATGTCATTATTTCTGGTGGGTACCTTCAGTCAAGTGATCGCGGGTGAGATAAGCACATACAGACTGTATGCTGTCAGTGGAGGTAGGAGAATGGCTGGATGGCTGCAACAGCCAAGGGTTAAGACAGTAAATTCCATGTGGCTTAGTTTCCCACTAATTTCCCTCTAAGTTTTCCCAAATAGATGTCCTTACACTGTAACATGTTCTGAGATCCTCTGATAAACAGCAGAAACAGGTGTTATAAGCACACATTACCTGCAAATCAGGAAAGCTAATCTGCTGTGTTTGGGAAGTTTTGCTTCGTGGCTTGCCTTGCCTGAAGATAGGTGTTCTTTTTATGTGTATTTCAAGAAAAGGCATTCTCTTCCAGGAACATATCAATATGTTCGCATGGAAACAAATCACGCTTTTTATGGCCATAGACCTTAGTTCTCAAAAACAAGAAGGGAAGAGGGAGGATGAAAGAGAACAGTTCTTCAGAGGCAATGATGTGCTCAGAGCTGCTGCAGGTCAAAACACGCCAGGCAGCATTGTTCTTCTTTTAGCAATGAACCTGGAAACATCACATGAAAGGTGTGTGTCCCAGGAAAGGGTATTACCCACTCCTCTGAGACATGATGGACGTGCTTGCAGGGACGTTTTAGATGGACGTGCTTGCAGGGACGTGATTTTAGAGAATCGGTTGCTGATTCACCACTGGGATTTTTGTCTGGGTTAAAATTTTACTTTACTTTCCTAACACTACACAGCTCAGCCTGGACCTCACCAAGCCTAGCAAGGTTTATAATCTGCTAACCTTCAACTTTGCCTGCACTTTTCTCCTTGCTTCCTTTCCTGTGCTACTAATCATTGCTTTATTTCTGGAAAGCTGAAAACCAGATGTGGGGAAAACTGACCAGTTAGGCAACAAGTTTCCAGTTCCTGACAATGCCAGACACGGAACTTCCCAACTGTGCGTTTACACCTACAAAGACTAGGAGTCCAAGAGCAGGAGATGACTGCTCCTGATAACCACCTGAAGGGCATTTCTAGGTCCAGTTTTCAGATCAGACACCCACAAGACCCAAGGCACCCCCATGCCTCAGTTTGATTTAAGCCAAAGTGGATTCTCAGCAGAAATTCAGCATTAGCCTTGCCTTGGACTCAAAGCACATTTGCAAAGGCCTAATATAATCTTGGTATTTGTACATACACCATGTCCTGTGCCTGGTGAGGAGCCCTCTGATTGCCCTGTACATCAGTATAGCTTTTACCACCATTGCCATTCCGGGAGGTGCACAGGGGGAGCATGCAACACACACATGCACACGCACCAACACATGGGGCTTTCACACTAGGTTTCTAAGTCATCGTTTCTCCTCATGTATCAGTACGATGAAAACCACAAGCTAAGACCGAAAGGAAATAAAAACTCGGGAGCCTTCAGGTCATGTCCTCCATGACAATTCTCTGAATTCCCAGGTGCCTTTCACTTTCTCTAATATTAGTTCTTCGTCTTGATAAAGCAATGTCCATCTCTTCCCCCTCCTGCTAAGTGGTTCCTATGAATCTCTGTAGGTTCCTTCTCTCTTCTGTTTTAAAACTCCTGTACTCTCCTGAACTCATCTGGGAGATCTTTCACTCTCCAAACTGCCTTCCAGCACACAAGGAAAGGAAAAGACATGTGGTAACTTCACACTGCCTCGTGTGTGGGTAGAATGAAGTCATCACATTCGATGACTCACCTTGCTCCTCTAGCTAAGGCGAGACACTCTTTTGTCGTCAAGGGTGGCTACGGAGAAAAATCTTAATTTACACATCAGCTTCCTCATACCAGAACCATGCCTATAATCTATGTGGTGCACACACACTGATACTCAAAAGAGCACAGCACGCCGCAACTCAGAGCTGAGAGATTAAGAGAGCTAGGATTATTCAAGACATAAACTCTTCTAAGTCACTTCTGAAAATCCCTTCCTTGAAGTCTGCAGGCCTGGGGTCAGGAGAAAAAAAAAAATCTGTCTGAACACATGACAAAGGGGAACAGAGGTGATGAACTTCTTAAGGAAATGAGTGTGGACCAGGATATAGGCCTCTTAGCCACATAGGGATTGTACAGGTGCCAGCAACACAGTACCACCCTTCACACATAAGTAGTACCATCTCCTCTTTTGCTGCTATTTATAACATCCAAAAAAATGAAAGAAAAGCTTGTCTTTAATGGTCTGAACACTCTTGCTATTAGAAGCTAAGCTGGACCTGCCCAGGATTTGAATGGGAAATCCCTGCTGTGGGTTCACATCAAAGAATTACGGTTGATCACTTGGTAGAAAAACAGTCGAGCAAAACTGAATAACCTGAAATGTTCTGTTTGGCACCATCTTCACAGAACAGCAAACAGAAGCTAATGGTGAGGGAAGACATGAAACCCCCACCCAGACAGTGCTTTCTGATGGGTCGTGACTAGGAGGAGGGTCTTGCTTTAGCAGCAGGGAGACTGAGTATGGCAGAGAAGAGGAGTAAGGGATTTCTGAAGAGCCTGAGGAATTAGTAACACATTGTAGATTTGATTTTAGATTGAGTGGGGCTCTCTGAGTTTGGAGTGGATCAGCTGTGATTCCCCGTACCAGGAAAATATCTTCTCGGCTTCTCCAAATCTCGAATACGCTCCATCCCCAAACAGAGCATAACAAAATTATTGACGCTCCGGACATGGAGCAAGGGGATGTGTCTGTTCTTACATCTCCAGCTCTACATCTTTGTACCCTGAAAGGAAAACAGATGTTCTCTGGGAGAAATTCATGTTATTACCACTCTTGCTGCTGGCCTGCACTAAAAATCTTTTTTACTGAAAAGCAGAGACCCTGCGTGAGTTGGGATGGGAAGTCTTGGCCTTGTGAGCAGACTAGTTGAATAACTGGATGTTACTGTAATTCAGAAATGACAATATAAAAACTCGGTGGAGCCCAGGCTGAAGCCCAGCTTTCCCCTTTGATATACAAGTGCCCAAACACATAAATATAGCACCAACTCCATTGAAGAAGAGCTAAACTCAGTAAAGCCCAGGACAACGGATTGTATTAGTTCAGCTATTGGCATAAAACTTTTGTTTTAACAACTGATGTCTGAGGAGCTTATCAGTTGCCAAGTGTTTTCTTTCCTTTTGTTTCTTCGCTAAAGCACTGCAGAGCCCAGCTCAGACTGGCTCCCCGACCAGACAAACCCCACCAAAGGCTGTAAATCAGCAGTTGCTCTGGAAGCCGGTGTTGGAAAAGGCACTGTTACACAGCAGTCTGATTTCTTTTAAATATGCAAGTAGTTTCAGTCTAATTATGCCTGCAAAAGGTTTGTTGGAGGGGAAAAACACTTAACCAGGTTTTGGAGAGCATCACTCTGTGTCAGCATTGCCAACCCTGCTTCTGGATGCCAGATTTTCCCAAGACAGCTGCAGACTTAATACCACCTAGCTCCTTACAAAGTACTTTACACACTCTTTCTACCCCGTCCTCCAAAAAGTCCTTTCAAGAGGACAGAGTTAGGAAGATCTTTCAGAGGATGTCTAGCTGAGGTGTCTTTAATATATTCCATATTTCACCTACATGCATATGAGAAATATACTCTTCATCTATGGCAGAATTCAGGAAATATTAGGATGCAAAAATCTATACATGTAGACTGGGATCTTTTAAAGGACCTATGAATATGGAGGAACAGATGCTTCAGGGAATTACCATATGAATCCACGGCATGCACAATACCATACAAAAAACGCTATTTATGATGATTATGTCATTTTTGTGGAAACAAAACCTGCAGCAAATGGGCTAGAATAGCACTATTCAAATCCTTCAGAAATGCAAAGCTTCCCAGTGTTAGTTGTTAGAAACCTGACCTTTTTGCAATGTAAATAATCTCCGGGAGGATGAAAGATATAAAATATGGCCCCAAGTCTCTCAGTTTGCATTGAGAGTCCCAGCTAGGATTAATTAGTGTTCCTGTAAATTGAATTTCAGTGACAGAGCAAAGTTTAACCTTCAGCGTAAGGAAGGCTGCAGGTTACCTGCACTAGATGTTATCTAGCAAATAAATCTAGCCTACAGCAGGCTTTCTCACAAGTTTTCTGGCAGCCATGCTGTTTTCATCCCTCCTAAGAGCTCCACCCAAAGAAACTGAAAAGCTGTGTCAGGAGAAGAAGAAATCCTTCTTCCCCACCCTTCTCTGCAGGTTTGCCTTCCATCCAGGCTCTTGGGAGTCCTCCACATCCCCATCCAGCTCAGCACCATGCACTGTGGGTCCTCAGTTCAGCCAAGAAGGTCCTACCACCTCTTCTAGCATGGAGCATCCAACCAACCCCACCTGTGATGGACCAAGTCACTTCTGTGGACACTGCATACTGCACTAAAAATGATGTTGTGATATGAAATACTGTCTTTTTGCCCTTCCTGACAAAAATCCAAGAGACTTCAAGAGCTTTTGGTTCTCTGCAGCAAGGCATCACCTTATCCAGCTTTTTGTGAAATACATAGCAAGAAGGTAAATTCCTAGAAGACATTTCAAAACTTCCTTTCAGGTGTATAATTTTTCATCAGACCTTACAGGATTTATTTGCTGAGACCAATCCTTTGCAATTCAGGGCAATGTTTTCTTCAGGCTCCAGCGCCTTGGCCTCCCACCTAGGAACTCTGTCTCAGGATTTTTCCCATTAAAAGCAGGTTGGGCCTCACCTGCTGAGGGCTGGGCTATTCCCTGCAGGATCCCAAGTGCATTCCTGAAATACTTATTGGGTGGATCAAACTTATCCTGGGGTCTGTCCTGCTTGAATATGCAAAGGATTCCAGTGTTATCTGTCATGGTATCTGTAGGGAGGAGCCAATGCTCTCCTCCCATGCCTGATCTGGGATTTCCTGCTCTTTGAGAGCAGCCAGGAAGATGCTGTTGGTGCCATTTACCGAGGGTAATTCCTCCCTCCAGTGACTGCTCCCCATGAATCCCATTAGGGTGGGATGTGTCCACTAACATAGACTCCTAATCCAGCCTACCACAAGCAATCTACCAAGGACATGGCATTAAATATTAATTATTGTTAATTATTAATAAATTAATATTAATGATCTCTTTCTTTGCAGTCTATAGGAGAAATATCCTTTTGGGGGGGATGCTGATGGAGAGGGGAGTGTGTGTGTGTCTGTACACACACTGTGTCTCTGCACATGCAACAGACCTCAAGTACTGCGTGGTTGTGATTACAGCCTGCTGGTAATCTTCTGAGAAATCTTCATCTTTCATGGGAAAATGCAGATGCAAATAAATTCAAAATGTGTCCTAGGAAAGAGGGATTAAAGAATTTGTCATTTCAGACAGAAGTGCCACGAAAAATACCTTAAACATCACCTCAAATGAGAAGTTTTGTTTGCTTTTCCAATGAAAAGATCAGGATTCCCAGTTCCAAATTGCCTTTTCTTTCATAATTCAGAGTTGTTTGGTGGAGCTGGGGTTGCTTTGTGCAACCCCTGGGCAGGAAGCAGCCCTCAAAGATCAGGAGACCCAGGTCTCAGGAGATCCAGGGACCTTTTCCCCTGCTGAATTTTGACCGATGTCTTGGTACTGAGACTTTAGCAGGGACTTCCCAACCTGGGGGACCTCTGGGTGGAAACTGTGTCAGAAGGGAGAAGAAGGGAAGCGTTTTGCAGCCCATTAATGTGGAACAAGCATGAGTGAACAGGCAATTGGAGCGGAGCTGGAGGAGAAGCAGAGTCAGGACTGCCACTGGTGTCACGGTGAGGTCCTGTCTCAGCACCCTGCTCTGTGGAGCAGGACATCTGTGGGCAGGAGCATGAAGATGGGATGAGAGATGGTGGGAAAGGGCAGGCAGGACAGGGATCAGTATATAGAGAAGATCAGCCTTGCAGCTGTGTTTAAAGGATGCTGGAACAACAAAACTAGACTATGAGATAAGGAATATAAAGGGACATGGCCTTTATCAGGTTAGTTGACACAGCTGGAAAAGGCAGAGGGTGCTTCTGGACTGCAAGCCCTTCTCCAGGGTGGTATGGTTTACCCAACTGCAGCAGGTGGAAATATTACCTCTTCGTACAGACTTTGTCTCACTCATATTCAAAGACCTGCATGAATGTCATGTCACTTCCAAAATGACACTCTGACATTTGTAGCCACAGAAATTCCTAAAAGCACATTCTTTACCTAGCAATGAATTCTGCAGCATGGCCGCATGTGAAGTCTTCAGCTGGTTTGTTTGCTTCCCCTATTCTGGTTTTATTTATTTATTTATTCATTCATTTATTCATTTATTCATTTATTTATTTTTGTCTTTCTAAACTCTAAAACACACCTGAAAAATCAAATGGCAGAGGCATACGTTAAAACATAAAGCATACTGCTGGTCCTGTGCCTTTGTGGGAAACAAGACAAAAGGGGTTATCCTCCAGGACCCAGGGATGACCCATCCATCCGTCCATCAGTGCAAGTGATAATTCCTCTTCTGGAGGAATGAAAAACCTGAAAGACAGCTGTGGCTGCAGCTTTGCTGTCCTACCTTTAGGGCTGTTTTTAAGAGGCAATCAAACAATCTGTCTAGTAAGTAAAACTTGTGACTTGCTTTCTCCCACTCACACTTACGAGACCCAACACAGGGCATAATAATGTTCATTGTTTTGGTTAAAAATAACATGGGGGAAGTAATACTTCCCCTTAACTGAGGCAGCCTGAGGCAGCTTTTTTAAAAGAATGGTGAATCGTGTTACAGGACATTTCAGCTTCTGAGAAATGCAGTGCAAGGTCCCAATAAATGTGTCCCCGCTCCCAACAGACCCCTCAGCAAAGGTCAGCGGGCAGACTGAGCAGCTGTCTACGGTTTCAAAATACTAGTGTCCTTCAGGAAAGGTTATCTTTGACAGTTTGAACAGGACGGTGGAGCCCCTGGAGGCAGCGCTGGCACAGTAAACGGTGCAGTTGAGCAGTTTGGTTGGGTAAGCGGTGCGAGCTTTCGACTACAGGCTGATATTTGTTTGCGTTGGGGCAGGGACACTGACCAATGCAAACCTGGCTTCTGCTCAGGTTGGAGTCCATCTGACCTTGTTTTCTCCCTCGTCCCTTTCCAACTTGGGTTCTGGGGTGATAGGGCCAAGTTGCAGGACCGGCAGCTGAGTTGTGGTGTTTTAAATCCATCCTCCATTTTTAATTTTCTGCTATCTTGTTCATCCTTCTCAGTGTTGCAGTTGCGCAACCATGTGTGTTTCAGCACTGAACAACGTGCTGCCTGCACACAGCTATTTGCAGAAAGCTGTGTGGTTACTATTATGGCCACTATTAAAACATAAAGGAGAGATAAAGATCTATGTTGCAAAGTGACAAAGGAACAGGATGGCAGATGCACACAAACGGCTGAGTAGTTATCACGTATTTCTGGATAGATCTTCTTATCTGCAGTCAAATTTTCATGTTTACATTTTGAACTCTCACAAACGTCTGCTGAGCAGAAAGCAAAGTACAATAAAGCAGTACTTAACTTCAGGATGGTGTTGACCAAGCTTTGCCATATCCCCAGGCAAATCGCATCGAGTGTACCCAAGAGGTCCCATAGCACAGTAATCTATTACAAACGATAATGAGAATTTAATCAATAACTGATTTTCAAGGGGCTTTCAGCAGACATCACAAATCATTACTGATCTTTGGTCAAGCACATGACTGTTCTGAATAAACACATGCAAGAAAGTGAGTCCAAGTGTGCTAGTAAACAGTGTCTCCCGAACAGTAGCAGGAACAGTAGTTTGTCTCCTGGTCGGTATCAAGAGGGCAGCTCTATTTCTGGAAATGTGCAAGATGAAATCAGCAGACATTAGTCCCAAAAGGAGGAGGCTCAAGTCTGTAGTTAGCATTGTCTCCTTTACAGGTTCGTTCACGATCTCAGTCAACTCCTATTCCTTTTGCACAGGTCCTTTGAGTTGTGGCTACGAACACACATCTTGTGAAAGAGAAGCTTTCCTCCCCTAGGTATGCATGGGATACATTTAGGGTCCACCAGTTCTGTTGATTTTCATCATTGATGAAGGCCTGGTTGCTTGTTTTCCTTGTGTGGTATTTTTTCTATGACCCACCACTCTCTCTATGGTGCTATTCCAAGCTGTGGTCACCGTAAACAAGTAATGTTCAATCTGTCTTCATTGTCATCATGATGCAGTGGAAGGAGCACCAGGCTGGGGTCAAGGAGGCATGGGGAGCTGCTGGAAGCAGCTTGGAGCTGTAACCATATGTGAAAGCCCCAGTGGCTGCTGCTGCTTGTGAAGATGGGACTATGGATTTGCAACGATGAGTGGAGCAACCAGAAAGGAGTGGAGAGATACTGTAGAGCCCTCCCTGCAGTCTGTGCCCTGGAACCCTCAGCAGCGTGGGAGCTTCTGAGCTCTGCCAGTATAAAAATAACTAACACCAAGTAAAAAAGTGTTTAGTCTTACAAATGCTCAAAATAAAATGAATCCCAGATATAAGTGACCTTTTCTCCCAAAACAAATATATACTTCCATAATGCTGAAGCAATTTCTTCGTTTCTTTACCTTGCATTAAAAAAACAGGCAAGGTGTTATGTAAAGCACTTGCATAAACTCTAGTGACTCACCATCTTGGTGAATATCACATTCCCAGATACTAGCTTCCAACACCAGGAAGCCTGGTAAGCTGAATAAGATAATTTGCAGCAGTACCTTGCTATTCCATTTAAAATATCTCTTGCATAACTGACTTTTGATGGGATTTTTATTTTGGAAAAGAAAACAGATATATGCATATATTCTGTTGAGAGGCTGTAACATGTTGCTACTCGTTTTACCTGAGAGGTTTGGCCAAATGGGGGATGTGCTCCATCACATTGATGATGGAACAAGGTATTCCTCAGAGGTGATCCTACATATCAAAGTAAGAGAAGTCAGAAAAGAAGGGGTGCAGGCCGGTGTTTGCACTTCCAGCCCAGCACTCTGCCGAAAAGCATGTCTCCTGCGTTTTCTTTGAGCCACTGTGTTTGGAGCTGTAGATCTGCTTCTCTTTCAGCTTCTCCAGACCTTTCTTTTTTTCTCATAGAGCAGAGCCAGGAGAACCCATAAGCACCTTTGCCCTGTGCTGCACACACACCAGCCATTCAGATGGAGGTCCCCATTTCAGTTATCTAAGGCCGTACGAGAGCCTGGCCCCCATGGGACTGCCCTGTCCTGATTTGCAAACCCATATGGAAGATGGTCAGCTCTCAGGTTGCTGGGAGAAAGTTGGGGATGCCTGAGCAAGGCTGGTTGCTATTTTCCAAACCTTTATATTTCAGCTAATACTTTTGGCCTTGAAAGGTCCCTGGGAACAGCACTGATACGGCCTCAAGAGCTGGGGAAGGAACCTCCCATCTGTTCTGTGGGAGTACAACCACTTCTTACCGCTATCTTGAATGAGAACTGCCCAGCCCATAACACAAATTATCTGACACGGTGGGCCAAATCTTGCTCAATTCAAACACTCGGCATAACTCCTCATGTGAGTGGGAGTCCCCCATCAGCACCGAGGTCATTACTGAAGCTATTTAAACACTTTCCACTCCTTTCCCTCCTCTTCCTCCTTCTCCTTCTCCTCCTCCTCCTCCTGCACACCTCTCCACTCTCCAAACCAAGCAATTTCCCCTTCCCATGCTATATTAAGATCATACGCAGAAAATCCAGCGCATTATCCTCATGATTAAGTAGCATTAGCAGTGTGTATTAACACCTCGCTGCTGTGTTTGTATCAGGGGCACGTTTATTCTCAGCAGGCACTAGATGTTCTCAGCGATTCCCTGCGTGGGGAAGGTGGGTAGCATACCAAAGCCGTGCATTTAGAGGCCGTGGAACAGTTTAACTACAGATATATTAAGGAATTTGCCTCAGGAATGTAAACAGATCCAGAAGGGTTTGTGAGCCAAGGCAATTAATTTTAACAGAATTCTCTTGCATGCACACACACGTGTACGCACACATACCTGCTCACACCCTTCTGCCTATACCCCTATGTAAATATACAACAAAAGCAATATTTCTAAGGCACTAATAATAGTAAATGCTTTTGCCACAGAGATGAAAACTTCATACTGATTTGGGGTGGAGTGGGAAGTCATTCACTGGTCAAACAAGGAGGTGTCCATTCATGACACAATATTAAAGGATGATTAGGGCTTAGCTGCAGTGCATGGGAACTGTACATAAAATATATCTCTGAGGAGGTTAATATGGTTAAATAAATTTGCCAGAACAAAGAACAGCTTGACCTCAGGAAAGAAAAATCAAACCTAATCTTGTCAGGCATTTATTGGAGCCTTGGGTCATCTTAATCTTCCAGTGCAAATTGTTTACTCCCTGTATTTTTGTGCAGCATTCAGACACCCAAATGAATTATTTTTGTATGTCCTGGTCAGTCAGTTCTGGCCTTAAGCTCTGCCATACTCTCCTTTTAGGCTTGGACTGCTTCGTGGATACACTCAAAACACTGCCCCTAAAATTTTTGCACGACCCTTTGGCAAAAAAGGATCAAGGCATATAAACCAGGACTTCAGTAACTGGTTCAATAATCCTTGAGCACCACTCAGTTAAACAGTGTACGGATCAGCTTCTGCACATGCGCTCAGCTCAGCTGCCCTGCCCAAGCAATCAGGTACCTATTCCCCCACGTTCGCTCAGTCTTGAAACTATGTTGGGCACCAGCTCAGTTCCCTGAGGGTCCTGCTCCATTTTGTGTGCCAGGCTAGGCCTTCATCATCCCGGAAAAATCAGGCCCCTCTCAAAATCAAAGTATGGCCAGTCCTTTTAAAAAGTGATTACTGATGCTCTTCGTGTCCACCTTGTACATAACACTCAATGGTTAAAGCATTTGCCCAAGAAATGGGGGCTCACAAGTCCCCACTGAGGCTTGACCTTGGATGGTTCAAACCAGCAAATGCCAAGACAACATGGGACAGTACATCAAGACAGAGTCTTAATGTCACAGGACAGAGTGCCAGGAGCACGTCTAATTCGTGTGGACAAGGCACTCCAACAGAAGGGATTATTCAGTGTTCTGGTGAAAGTGAAGACACCACCCCCACCAAGAAGGGTATCCCCAATCGTATCTGGTGGGAGACTTGCTGCATTATATGTGCTGTGAGAGTGGCTAAAGGACTGGGTCTTGCAGGCAAGCCTCTGCTGAGCTCCTGGATCTTGATGGGTTTAGGAATGATGTAAGCACCAGGAGTACACGTAGCCAGAAGGGGAAGGCTGGAGGATATGGCCTCAGCCATAACACCTGATCCAAAGCAAACGTGCCACCCCAGCTGGTGCTTTCTGGGGTGCCTTCAGTCACCAAGAAATCATGCCTGAAAAGTCTAATAACTTTAAGTACCCCAAAAGTAGAAAGTCTTTTTGGTTGATTTTGGAGCCTTATCTGTTTCTAGTCCACATGTCCTTTATTGGATAGGGTGGGATTGGATAGGATTGGATTGGATAGGATCAACAGCAAACTCTCAGTTTATTTTTATATAAACCGGACTGGCACCTAAGCAACAACCACAGGAAAGAATGGTACTCATTTATGAAGTTTTGCTCTGGGAATAAACTTTCCAGCCTCAAAGTCTAGCTCAAATCCAAATTTTCTTCAGTCTAAGTGTCTGGGGTATGAGGGTTTTTCAAGTATATTTAGATCAAGGAATTCAAATTTCAGCATATTTGCTCTGATGTTTCTCTATTGAAATAAGGAGTCAAAATAATTACTTAGAGTTCATTACATACAAATCCAAGATTTCAGTTCATGTGCATCTTAAATTTTAATTTGGCCATTTGGATACTTACCATGCTTTAATTT
Source organism: Fulmarus glacialis (assembly GCF_000690835.1). NCBI lineage: Eukaryota > Metazoa > Chordata > Aves > Procellariiformes > Procellariidae > Fulmarus > Fulmarus glacialis. The sequence continues at coordinate 17,251 of NW_009204689.1, forward strand.
TACTTTTTTTTTTTGCTAATGGACTAAAGAATCCTGTGTTTAATATACTGTAAATGAAACAAATTATCTCTTAAAACAAAATGTACTTAAAAGACTAAATCTATTGTAAAAAAACCCAAACAATTGGGTATTTATAACAATTGTTTGGAGACTATTCCTAAAACATTACACTTCACAAATTACCAAACTGCCATTCTTTCTTGCTCAAATTTGTTCATCTTGTTAAAAGCATTAAGTTAAGAAAGTTCTTGTTTATTTACAATCTGAGATAAGATAGAGGAATGTCTTACTCTGATTTTGTCTAGGTAAAGGCTTACTCTTTTTTAAAACTTTATTTACTTTATAAGTAGTGTTGGGTGTATTTTTTATAGGGGTGGCATCTAACAAAACCCTCATCTCAAGCAACCTTGCAAATACCATAGACAGAGAGTGGGAGGGGAAGGGAATTCTGCCCTCCCTGCAAAAATGAGGGATGGAAAAACACTTCTGAAGGACTCTCAGCAGCTTAATTCTAACCACTTAGCTCAATGTGACTGTGGCAGGAGATTTTCCTAACAGACCTCTCCCAGGAGGCACCGCACCAAATTCTTAGCAGCCCTTCACACCTAGGTCCCATGCGACACCTGGCCCCGCAGCAGCCAAGAGCTCAGGTGGGCACATGAGGTTGGTACCTGGAGGCACATATAGGTGTGAGCTCCAGCACCTCCACGGCAACTAGATGGAGACTTTTATCCCATGGTCAATATGCAGAAACTCATTTTTTTCCTGAGTGGTGGGCAGTATCGCACTTAGAAGAGCAACTGAAATAGGCTGGGGGGTTTTGAGAGTAAAGTTAAGTTTCCATGCAGAGACACAAAAAATCCACACACCTTCCTGCTGCACAAAGACAAAACAGCCCAACTTCTGACAGCCTCATTAAGGCAGATTCTGTTTTTTTCTCAGCAGTAGCAATACAGGCATAAACAAGTATTAGTATCATCACTGGGGTTTTTCTTTATATTTCAAATTTTATGAAAGAGATGCTTGGTTTCTTTATGAGATACTTGGAGCCCATAGCTAATTGGATCCTGACTTTTAATTTGTACTGAGGTCATGCCTCACAGTCCCAGCCACAGCCCAGGATCTGGCTCTCCCAGTTCTGACAAAAATGCTGAAGAATGGCACCCTTTGGCTGGCACAGTGTGGTTCTTCACTGTGGACACGCAGAGCAGGACCTCGTGGGCTCCACTCTGTTCTGACCGTGTGGGATGCTCAGACCTTTTAAGACAGAGTAGGCAAAGGCTTTCCACACACCTCTTATAATCTAGCTGCTAGGTCTCACTATAATATCTGCTCTCATAAAAGGGGTTCAGATTATCTCCCCCTGTAGTTCACAGAAGGACTCTCAAGGATGGGAATACCTAATTTTGTCTACCTAAGCATGTGATATCTAATGCAAACTAATCTTGTACTCTCCCTCTGTAATCAGTGGAGAAAGTAAACACATGGGAGGACAGTTCAACCCCTCTTAGACACTCCCTTAAGGATGGGTTGGATTATCTTGCATAGGTGCTTCTGCATTGCCTGCAAATGACTGACCTGCCTCTTTGCAGCGATGAATTCCACTTTTAAATCACACAGATGAGGTCCAAAAAACCCAATGCCCAGCTACTCTCGCTTCTCCGTACTCTGCACTGCAGCTCAGCTGTCTCAGCACTATATGGGAAAAACATCTGACCCTGTGTCAGTTGTCAACATTACGACTCCCCCACTGCCTCTGCCCTGGGAAGGGCTAAGCCCTTTGCCTTCACGTGAAATTTTGCTGAGTGTATATTTATAGCTGTTATTCATTAAATAGATTCACCTGACCAGAGGGCTGCCACAAACAGTTCATTTTTGGTACTGTTTTTTAAAGGGAGGGTTTATAGTTAGCTGTTTATTTCACCTACAGTAAAAGCCTGCCTTTGGGATTGTGCAACCACAATTTAGAGTGGCTACTGATATTTTTTAAAGCTTAGATGTCCTTTCAATTTATTGATTATAAACACAAGGGGAAACCACAGTCCAAGTGCCAAGAGAAACTCAAAATCATTTCTCTGCATCTGAAGACACCTAGAATTTCTGGCACTTGATGCTTTCCATGGTGCATCTGCTGTCCCATTTAAACTTCTGCTCAGAAGGGGCTCAGTGTCATTTCAAACCTAAACCCCATCAAGACTCACAATGTGGGCAACTCCTTGCTTTTCTCAGCTGTGGGGTTTGCCCATGCAGGAGACAGCCATACATCGGCAGGTTGCATTGGGACTTGCTCAACCAGGGTCCCTGGCCTCTCCATGGTTGATCCTGCTACTTTGCCCCGTGACACTTTTGAAACATTACAGCTTCCTAGGGTTTGGTTCTTCCCCCTTCCTGATATCTATTCCACTTCTTGCTACTCTGTTGTGCTCTTGCCTCCCCCTCATTTCTTTGCTCTGTTTGCTTTCCTTAAAAAGCATGAATCAACACCTTGAAGTGTTTCTCTCTCTCTCCTTTGGCTTGCTTAGACTCAATGACAGCCTAAGAAGCTGGTCAAACACAGTTGAAATTAATCACATCCAAACTGCCATTGCTCTTTAACCAGAAGCCCACTGATTAGTGTGATCTAGTCTTGTGTCCCTGTTTTCTTCAGAAGAGCTCACCCCTGCCCAGAGAGTATTTTAATTAGTAGTCTACAGGATATTCCCTTGTACAACTGCTCCAATTATGTTTAATCAGTAACACTGTACATGCAATAATTAATTAACATTAAAACAGAGAGAGCTTGACATTGTGATTCATTGGTTTGGTAGTATTTGGTCTGCTATTCGGCTATTTTGTCTTCTATAGTCTGCAGAGCAAATCCTTTTGGGAAGCTGGCTCAGTGTGTAAGGACTCTCAGGTTCTGTTCCAGTGTTACCAGTATTTAGTTTAACACCCAAGATCTCCATTTACCAGCACCCTAAGTCTGTTGCAAAGGTCTTCAGTGGCCGCTGAAGTCAAATGAGCCCATCTGGGGTAGAAGGTGACATTGTGCAATGTGGTTAAGCTGCCGAACAGCTGGAGGAGAGGTGAGGTTTGCCAGAGTGACAATGTCATCAGTGCACCAAGTTGAAAACCAGGGACATCACAGGCTGTGCAAACACCCATCCTCCCCAAGAAGCAATGCTTCGCGTTGCCAGTGCGCAGCAAACCACTGCAAACACACCCAAATATGGGCCAGTGACACAATCGTCACTGCACCTCAGCTCGGGTAAGGGCCACTTCTTTGGCTGCTGCCCGCAAGTGCTGCTCCTGTGTTTAAAATGAACCTGTCACTTAACAGGAGGCAAAGCAATGGACCTTGATTTTTTATGCCTGTTGGAGAAGCGTCCACATCCTATGAAAGACACAGTTTTTGTACAAAAAGTGAATTTATCTCCATCAAGGTATGAATCGACGCATGGAAAAGAATGAGGTAAAAGCTGAAGTTTTTCAAAAGCATATCCAAAACACTTTTTTATCCTGTTACGAGGAATGATGTATTGGAGGACAGTTTTATACTTTGAAATAGGAAAAAGCGTCTAAGGCACCTGAAGTTCACTTTCTCCCTGAAATCTGATATGTTACAACTCTTCTTCACCACGAACACTCAGCATGTAGCAGGAAGGTAGGACAGAATTATGGGCTTTTGACACTTTCCAAAGAAAAATATGAAGCGAAATAGGCTTTTTCCTTCTTTCATTAAAAAGAAAATTTAAATCACATTTTGCCAGCAAAAATAATTGTAAACCTGTAGGGAGGACTATGATAAAAATAAGCATCTCGGATTCCTTGTGGCCTGGCTAAAACAATATTCTTTCCTTAATCTTCATTATAAACAGTATGAGGAGCAAAATCCAAAAGAAACAGAATTACATGTTGGTGCTTCATGTAACAAATAAATTTGAGTGAGTGCTTCCAAGCAATGAGGTTGCTGCACAGGATTTGGTCTTCTGGTCAATGCTGGACATTGTCTGGCCTACTGTAGTCCCTCTCCTGGCTACATTTTGATGATTAAGGTAAGTTCAACCATTTAGATCTTTAAAAAACATAAGAGCAAAGAGCTCATAATGCTTCATATCCTATTGCACACATTATTTAGTGGCTGTTTGAGCCTTGCAATTTTTGTTTCTGATATGGAGAGAAATCGCCAGGAGTCAGATATTTCTTGGGGCTATTCTTGTTTATTTTTAATGGAGACACAAACATCTGATCCTCCAAACACAAGCAAACAACAGGGAAATCCCTTGCTCGGGGATCCCTCGTCTTCCCCCTAGCCCAGCAGTGTCTGTGCAGGAGGCAGACTACATCTGAGACACACTGAGCATCACCCAGCCGGGCCTCAGGCAGCAGCATCCTGGATCCATCCGGCACAGCAAAACGCCACTGGAAACTGTCAGCACAAATTTACATGAAATTTCAATATGTTAGCTGAGCACTACACCCAGCCTCCAAGTCCCTGACTTTTGGCAACTGAAGGGTTGAAGTGAAGGGCCAGCACACCTAAGCTGGGGCCAGACCAGACGTGGCTTGCATCCAAGCACATCAGGAAACATCCCCACGCTCCCCAGCACTTCCAGGTTAGGGCAGATCTAAAATACAAAGATTGATCTGCAGTGGGAAAGAATCATAATGTGAACTAAAATAGCAATATCACCCACAAAACTCTCCATGGAGAGGCAAGATATACACACAACAGGAGCCCATTTATATATATTTTTATAGCTGACACAGTCTGGGAGGAGATTTGATCAAATGTTTTTGCCAACATGAGCTGTGTCATCACTGGCTAAATGAACTAATTCCGTGTATGTTGGCTAGTCCTTCTACTTTTCTCTTGGAATTACCAAGTATCTCAAAAGCATGAGCCTTAAAGTTGCAGCTATGCATCTTTACAGTCACAGATGATGTGCCTTTTTAGGTTGAAAGTGGTTATTATTTGGTGCCTGACTAACTGTGCTGTAAGCAAATATTATGGATTTACTTCCCTGGAACAGTGATTGACACAATATCGATCAGGCACTACATCTCCCAGTGACACTAGCAGTTTTCCGCATGGTGTCTGAAACCTGAGGTCAACATTTGTATTCTTTGTATTATTACTTGTAATCATGTATGTCATATATAATAATTGTTCTGCATAGACAATATATTTTGTACTAATTTATGTCCGCCTTTGACGCTCTGCAGGTTGTAGGAAGGTGGGTAACTGTCCGAGGACTGTACAGATTCAACCTGCCAGCAGCAGCCAGCCCCCTCCACACAGCTCTGGTTTACAGGTTGACAGGATCCACCATCTTCATTGTATCCATCACGTAAATCCAACCTGTTTGCTTGACTAGCCTGAACAGCCCTGGTAATAAACAGCAGTCTCTGTGTCACATTGTTCTTTATGCTTTTCTTCGCTCAAATGAGTTTTGTTAACTTAGACCTTGCTATCCCGCTTTCAGCAGCACTGCCGTAATCATCCGTGAAAGAGCTTAAGTGGACCACCAGTTTCAATCTTCAGAGATATCCTCAGGCTGATCATAAATGTGCTATTGTAGGACAGATACAACATAATCCTGACAAGCAGATCTGGCCCCGAAATTTATCTGTATTTTCTATTATATTTGTTTTAATAATGTTATGAAAATTACTCTTTGGGATTCCAGAATTGAAAATGAAGCATTTTGCTATTTAAGAAGACAAAACCACTGAAAATTTTTAATCAAAGAATGTGGAGAAGGAGGGAAAAAAAGGAGGTCTTACGGAACTTTTTCATTGGAAAAAAATGCAGTTAGCTTTACTAATAATAATACCTCCACATACATGTGATCCCTTTTCAGGAACCAGTGCTGAGGGGAGAATGGAATAAGAGAGCAGGAGCACAACCAGACCTCCCCTCCCTCAGTGGGAAGATTTCCATGTGACAGCAGGTTTGCAATGCCCCGGCAGGTCTTGCCATCACTTGGAGCACTGGCTGTCTTCTCCTAAGCACACAGGCAGCCAAAGCCTTGCCACTCTTAATGACAATTTGGCAAGAGGAGTTTGGTAGAGAATTAGAGAGGCTGAATTGTCCTGTTTACTTACAACCTATTCAGTAGCCTCCTGCCAGCCCTGGCTGAGCTGGCCATCTGTGCCATCAGGAGGGGAAGTGTGCTTGCAGTGGTCATGGGTCTGCTTCTACTCACATCTTTGAGCAGAGCATCTCTGGTCACCTTCCAGCATTGGTGGATGTTGCCTGGGGTGCTCTGCTTGGCGTCCCTCTCTGGTGCCCTCTTCATCTTTCTTTGAGCCATCAGCCCTCATACCTTTCCCCTTTTTCTGGGGTTGTCCCCTGTATTCAGCAGTTTTTCTCAGCCTCAGTTACCATGCAGAAGGGTTTGACGGAAGGTGCCAAAGGACCCACTGCGGCATGTGGGACACAGAGCCATATGGCAAGGCACACGTGTGAAGGGTTGGCTCGTGCAATGGGCTTGGTTGGAAGGGGCAGGTCTTGTCTCCCCCCAGCTCAAAGAGATGACACCCCTGCATGTGACCGTCTACCTGATTAGTCAAGTATGACTCCCTGAGGTGGCTGATGACCTGATTACAGGATTCATTAGCTTGGCACATAGGATAACAGGGCATGGTGCTGCAATGCATGGTGGAGTATGGGATATTGTAAGGGAGAAGCCCATAACCTTGGCCCAGGATATGAGATTTGTTCATTTTGATGGAGGATGGGAAAGACTTGAGGACCACCAACATGCAAGTGCTTTTACAATGTAGAGCATCTGCTGACAAAACTCCATGTGCACAGTCCTATTTTTACAACGTGTATTTTGCACAGACACAGGCATTTACTAACAAATTGCAGCTGCGTTTTTAGACTGACAGTTACTGGTCTATGGCTCTGGAGAGTCTTTGGTAGGATCTGTATATTTAAAAATGAAGCAGCCTCAGACCTTTTTCTCCTCTTGTGGAGGAATTGTGGTGAAATTGTGGTGCAAATGTGCATTAGTAGGGAGGCCTGCAGGTGTGTTGCCTGTAAATGGAAGCATTTTTTCCAGACTTAGCAGGATCTGCTTTTCTGCTGTGTATGTGCATTTGTATAGGCGTGTGAAATGTGATCACAATATATGTTCAAGATAAGAAACCAAGCTACTGATGTCCAAATGATTAGCTTTGACTGGTTAATAAGTACCTCCATGACAAACAGCAAAGTCTGATGGAAAGGACTGTTACATATGAAAAAAATCAAAGCAAACAATAAGTACAGGATGAGAACGATAAGGTGCCGAAATGAACTGTCATACTTTCTGCTTCAGCTTCCCAAGTAAGAGGAGGCAGCTTGTGTGCTGGGCCATCAGACCCGGGAGAGCAGGCATGTCCATCCAACTGCATGGAAACAGTGATGGGTCAAGCTGGGACCGCTTCTGGTTTTTCACACTGACCTGGCATTTTGGCTCTAAAACCTTCTTTCCAATTACTGGGAATGCTGCTAAATTTCAGGGCATTGGGCTGCAATTTTCCATGTTGTTTCCATGCCTTAAATGAGTCTGAACCTTGAGGTTTGAATCTTAAGACTTCCTGTTTGTTTTTCTTGCCGTTTTATGTTCACTTTTGAGTTTCTTGTAGAAGTCTTCAGCCAAAATTATTCTCAAAGGCCTCGGAAAAGGAAGGAAAGGAACAGAAAGAGAACAGGGAGGGATAGGCCCATCACATACAGAAAGGGAAGAGACCATAAAAAAAACCCCAAACATAAGAAAGGTGACCACAGTGGAGCAAAAGACTTGCTACAAGAGGAGGCTGAGAAGAAGAATGGAGTGTGGTGAGACAGAGGAGCTCCTCCATCCTTCAGCTCTGCTGGAGTGACAGGGAAGATGAGGCTCATAAGAACAGAAATGACCTGTCCTATTTCTTTTAAACAAATCGATATCCAGTTACAACATTCCCTTACAGCAGAGATTGCATTAACATTAGGAAATAAAGCTAACCTACTTAATTTGGGAGGCAAAAAAATGTGTGTCCAAGGCCTACAGCGAGAAGGAGAATGCGGGAATAATAAAACCTCTGTTGTCTGCTTCAGCGTGGATATGTAAGATGATCTGGAGAAAGCCATCTGCAAAAAAAATCCATAACCAGAAAATTTCAGTATCTCACAGGAGGGCTGTGAGGCCTTATGGTTGCCAATTTTCAGTTACTACCATGTTAAACTCTTTAGGATAGCTTAAACAATCATTTTCTCACATTTGTTCTATACATTTTTTCGCTGAGAGTGCTCTGAAAGCTGCCTGACCCTATGGCCCTCACACCACAGCAGCTGTAGGATGCTGATTTATGTCAGAAGATTGCTTTTGTAAGGGCTGTGGTCTCCTGGTATCTCTGGAGAAGATCTGAAAAGCTGAGGTGGACTCACTGAAACCCTCACACGGTACCTTTGTTACAGAGCACCCAGTCCTGATCCAGAAAACCTTGCCAGCATGTGCAAACTGCTGCTTGTTCTGCGGGAATGAAACCTGCTGCAGCATGGAGGTCTGCCACAACGCTGGAGACTCTTTTGTTGGACCTGTGTGGCTTCTGATAGTGACCATCTGCCTGAGGCACTTCACAAGCCCCCTTTTCCTTGGCTGTAAGGGGATCTAGCAAGCAGCTCTACTACCCAGGCTAGAAGGACACACAGAGGCAGGTCGACCTATTCGGGTCTTCTACCGGTGTCCTTCAGCCTTCCCAGCTGCCCAGCAAACCCTGTGCTCCCAGACACCACCCTAGCTTGGTCAGGTCGCAGGTGCTTCATCTTGGGACATGCAACGTGCTTCATCTTGGATCATGCTAGACTGCACGTGGGGACACCCCGGGGCAGCCTCGGGATGACACCTGCACCCAGACCTGGTGTTAAGACACCAGTGGTGCAAAGGAACTTCTCAGATGCCCTCTGCACGGGAGTGGCTTTGCCTCTCCTTCCTCAGAAGACTGCTTTAGTTAAAGCCTTTCTGGGATGGCTGCCTATGCCTTCCTTTCCCTGTCAGAGCAGGGCCCGACCCTTTCTTCGAAAGGCATCACTGGTGATGAGATTTCCAGCTGAAAGTGGGATTCGGTCCCTTTGTTAGGAATAGAAATGAAACATGCTTCATTGCACCTCATGAATTCTTTCAACAGAAGCATCTTCGGTTACATGTTTCTGTAGCTGGACGTATGCGTCTGTCACCACGGTAAGGGAGAGAAGAATTTCCACCGATGCAAAAGTGTGGTGCTCCCTTTTATCCTGATCTCATTGTTAAACAAATGAGCTGCCTTTAAAAGTACTGTGACGTTTCTTTGTGCCTCCAAAAGGATTTATTTTCACCCTTATTTTCACCACTTAAAGTTTACACTTTAAGTAGTAACCTTCTTTTTATGAGTTCTCTTAATTAAGGGGAATAATCTTAATTTCAGTTAGTAAAATTGCTTTGTGTGTATGTGGGTGTGTGAAAATAATACAGTATCTTATTTCAAACCTCATGGGGTTTCAGCAATTATGCCTTTAACAGAAAATCTCAAAAGTCAACAGCCTTATAATGTCTAACTCCTGGGAACCAGAGTAAAGGGAAATTAAACATCCATCTTTGAGTTTAATGGTGTAAAAATATGTGTGTAGATAACCGCCGTTACGTGCATAATTCCCTCCTGC
>NW_009204689.1:26930-64482 GCF_000690835.1 Fulmarus glacialis
AAGGCTCGCCTCGCCCAGACAAGGTAAAGCCAGATCCCACAGCCCCTGCTTGCTTGTATCAGCCTGCATGGGAATATTGCACGCGGGGAGGAGAGTGGGCTGCGCCGGGGCTGTGCCCGGGCAGACATTTCCAGGTGCAAAGCAGCACGTCCCAGGGGAGGAAAGCTTCACCCACTTCTCAATATGCCTTTCTTCTTCTTGGCTGTTCCCTAATCATCCTGCCCTTCTTCAGCTCCCGGTCCCTTTTTTATTTTTTTCTTGATCAAGGATATGCAAATGCTGCTCTGAGTCACGGCTGCTGCAATAGGAGTTTCATCTCTTCGGTACCAGCAGTGCTGCGTGAGCGTGTGCATTTCTGCTTTACGTGATTGTCTGCACGTCCCTTGGCAGAGAGCAAGTATGTCTCCCAAACCACGGCTCACATGTCTAATCACTTCCACTCCAAACTCTTGAGGCTGAGTTCGGGACAATATAATAACTGGTTTCTGGCAGGCAACTGGGCAATAGTCCAGCCAAAAAGTTCAGTGAATCTGCTGGCTGACATCTAACTCATCTGAAGTTCAGGTCCACAAATAGTCTTCTACAGTCTCTTGGCAGAGGTAAGATTCAGAAAGACCCGATCTTCTCGGGCTCTCCTGCACTTGGCTTTGCAGGAGATCCTGCCCTAAAATTTGGAGGGAGTAATTACCGGCAGGGCTGGGTAGGGGCTAGGGAAGGGGGTCTGCCCCCTCTTGGGGACAGAGGGGTTCTATTTTGAAAAAGGAGGGCTTCTATGTGCAAACCAGACCACCGCCATTTGAAATTCACAATTTGTTGGCAACAGATAACTTTGCATTCAGGTTGGCAGAGATTTCAAACTCTTCCAGTCCTGAATTGTTGTTTGTAGATGTTCGCACAGAGCCCAATATAATGGGATCTGGTCCCAATTAAGGCCAGTTGTAGTGCACATGGTAAATAGTATGGGGAAACGGCAGCAAACAGACCTCTTCAGGAGAGCCACTAAAGTGAAACAAAAGCATGTAGATAACATGGACATTGGGACAAAGACTGATCCCACAGCCCTGTCCTTATCCAGTTGGAAGATGACTAAAATGAACTAAAAGAGAATCTTTCCTTCCTTCCCCATTCCCCATTTTCTGGTTTCACAGAGTCCAGCAAACAGCACAAGCAGGCATTTGTCCAAATTTGGCACATTGCCTTCAGAAGGAGTTTATCTGAGCAGGTAATGCAGGGGTGAGCCCAGTGATGCACTTTCACATTTCAAATCTCTCCAATACTCTAAATTTCACTGCCAGCTAGCAGTATACCTGAAGCAGGGCGGGTGGGTCAGGTGTGACAGGGTATGTGCTGTGACATGATTTGTGACTTTTAGAGCCACCCATCGCTGAGTGTTTCTAAGGAGAGGGTGTGGGGCAGGACAGACTCTTCAGGCAGTTCAGCAATTTTTCTTTACAGTGCATGTGATGAAGCTTCCTTATATTATCTACTATGTCAGGTATTACTCTGTTGCACATTATAGTGCTCTCTAGACTGCACCTCTCAACTAGCCTTGAAGAAGAAACTCATTGATCCCATGTAATGAGAGTCCTTAGAGCAATGTCTTTTCATATAAATAACAATTCTGGCCATTTTATAATCTTTCTATTCAAAAGTGGCTTAGTATTAAAGGTGTTTCTCTGGTTTTCTGCTTGCTTATCTATTTCCTTAGTTTCCTCATTTAAAAGTTCTTGCTCGCTTAGGAGCAGATCTTGGGACTTTTGCCCGAATAAGGAGAAACAGTCATGCCATAATTTGGCTCTGTCGGTAGTGAGGGGATGGAGGAGGAAAGATTGGGAGAACAGAATATTTTTTATTTTACTTAGGCTACATACTACAATGGTTTGCAATGCCCATTTGCAGGCAGAACTGGCCAGTTTGCTGGCACATGAGTCATTAAAAGCAGACTTCATCCACAGCTGTTAACCAGTGCTTTACCCTGGCAGAGGCAAGAAGAGACAGGAATTGGAAAGTCCTGTTGGGACAAACCTGAGGAACAAGCAAAAGCATGATAAAACTCAGTGGGAGTTGTCTATAATTCACCAAGTAGCCCAACACACAACACAAGGACTTGGGCTGGAGCAACAGTAGGTTGGAAGGGCTACTTGCTCCAACTTCTTCTCTTAAATGGGGGCAAATAGACCCATGTGTAACCAGTGAGCTTGCTGTTGGTACCCAGTCAGGGGCACTGCAGGTGCAGGCTGGCAGGGTAGGATGGAGGTGGGCTAGCAGAGAAATCAACAAATTCACCAGTCACCTACTAGTAAAAGAGGATGAAATAAGTCCAAAGATTCAGCAAAAGATACTTGAAAACTAGTTGTAAAAACCTGTTGCTGCTTCTCTGCAGGGGTAGGGGATGGCTGTCTGTGGAAGTCATTTTGTTTAAGGAATTGCTGGACATCACAGTCAAGGAGGTTTCTTTTATAAGATTTTTTTTAAAGCATTCCTTAATGAATGAAGTTGGGATGCCTTTTGAGATGGGGCAGAGAGTGCAAGTGAACTTGATCTGGATTAGAAACAGTTTCTGCTGGATGAAGAACCAATATCGGTCCGTGGCAGCACATACAGATGTGGGTCTGTGCATGCATCTCGTTCGAGCACCCCGCCTCGGGCAGCCCTGGTTTGCTGTTCTGGCACAGATGTCTGTTGTTGAACAGATGTCGTCTTGTAAGCTCCCCTAAGCAGCTCCATTTTCCAATCAGAATTGTAACTGGAATTATGTACAGAAGATAATTGCAGCGTTTATAAAAGGGGAGTCTAAAAAGCTGGCCGTGCAGCTCAGCGAATTGAGGTCACCCATCAAGCTGCTGTCCTCCCCTCCCGCTTGTTTCAAAAAAGCCAGATGACTTTATTAGAGTCAGCCGCTGAATAGATACCGTTGGCATTACAAGCCAGGAAAGACAGCTAGGATACTCTTTTGTCACTAACTTATTTTTTGACCAGAGAACAAACCAATGCTTGCTGTATCGTCAAACAGGTAACGGTCTCTTGTGTAATTATAGCAAATTATTATAATTGTTATTATAATAATTTATAGATATTTGTCCCTTAAGCCAGCTCCTTCAATATGTTTTTCACTGTCTGCTCTGTGACTGTCTTCTTGAGATCATAAGCATTTTGGGCAGGGACTGTGTGTCATTTGCAGCGCTGGTCACCTTACTCATGCCTAACAAGCGAGATTCTGCTTTTGGTAATTGTATTGTGTCAATCAGCTATTAGTAACAGGAGAAAAAAAATGTAGCATCTGGATCAGTATATAATAACTGTCAGGAATCACAGCATTGCTTTAATTGTAAAGAATCACAATACTATTTTCCCTGCCCTTGCTTTCAAGACCTGTGCAAACATGTAAATACATCAGGACTGGATTGTCTATGCCGTTGTCTAATGAGACATGGGCAATTAGTTTAGGCCTCAGCTTGTTAGACGCGATGGACCTGTTAGTTAGCAGGTGTAAATCAATACAAAATAGCTGTTGAAAATCTGACCCATAGATTAAAGAGAGTTATATCTGAAGCCAAGAAATAATCTTTGGATATAGCACTGCCTGAATTAAAAAAATGTGGTTTGGATTAAATCTTCAGTCTGCACTGCTAATATAATTATAACTTCAGAAAAAGAAAGCATCAACCTTGTTAAATAAACATGTCTCTGGCAGAGAGAACAGAACTTTTAAATAAAACAAAACAAATCCGTGAGCCAAACAAAAATCTCTTAAAAGGCAATCCAGAGTACTTTTCTTCAAACAATTTTAAAGTTTCTTCATATTTTCCCTTTTCTTCTACATTCTAAACATGATAGGGAGATGATTGTCTAATACCAACACCAGAGCATGGCAGATAGATGAGATATTACACTGTAGACATGCTTGTGGTTTGTCTAAGGTCCACTGCTTTTGTAAGAGCTTCAGCTCTGTGCCTTTTGGTATATAGACTTGATTGCAAAATGTCTGTAGGTGCAAAAGTGTGTACATAAAATTCGATGTTAAGATCTAAACGGGGCACCACAAACCCTTGGATAATGGGTCATGAAACTAAAACGTGCAAGCAGAGACTTTGCTTCAGTCTCAGCTCTTCAGAGAACCTGCAGTGGCAGAAATTATGTCCACCTGAAGTTCACTGCAATAACTGGATCTGCGCCAACGCAGAACGCCAGCAATGCTTCAGGTTCAAGAAATAGATTTTGTTGTTGCACACTATATAGTGCAAATCATACATGGATATATTTATGTGTGTTTATTTACATGAATATATAATACACACACATGCACACACAGAATAGATATATATATAACTGTAAGGAACAAATATGTATACTTTGAAAAATGATGTCTTCATCATCCTGGTAAGTTTTTAATTCCTCTTAACTGTAAGTTCAGCGTAAAACGTTTTGACACTTTTGATCTTATAAGCAGTCAGACCAATGAGGTTGATGAGGTTGATTTCTTTTGCCCACTTTACACAAGCTGCTAAAGGACAATGCTGGTAAAAGGGCAAGTGTTATTCCAAAACACTGGAAAGCCAGCGGGATGGTGGATGAGTTGTGAAAGCAGGACACTCCCAGCAGAAGCAGGGGGGTTGGCAGGTGAGCAGGAGTCTGTCGAGACAGGTCTCTGCAGCTTTCTGTGTGTCGGTGGAGCGTTTGGGTTGATGCTATACAGCTACATGTATCCCACTGCAAGACAGACGTTAAGGGATGATCCTCAAATCCCCTGTGAAATCCCCTAAGATCTACAGGTGATATGAGGGATCTTTTTCTTCTGAGATCAGAGGGAGCTGGCCTGGGATTTCACCCATGCCTGTTGCTGTCGCTATGGGCAGCAAGCAGTTAAAGCAGTCAAACAGAGTCAAAAACGTGGAATAACAGAAAACACAAAAAATCCATGACAAAAGAAGGCTGTGTTTGTGATGTACAGCAATTTTGGAAGCACCAGGTATTTTGATTTTATGGTGATCCCAGCAGTTTCAGAGCTGGCAAGGTCTCCCCTTGGTCAGCACGGTGGTTGTCTCCCGGCTCGACAGAGGAGCGAAAGCAAGAACCAGCCCTGCCGTGTCCCTGCCCCAGGCTGGCTGCCTGGCAGGGCTCGTGTCCTTCCCCTGCAGAGCACTGGGAAACAAAATGACTTTGGGGAAGGGAGAACGGAGATCAGTCCTCCTGCTTGAAACAGAAAAGAAACCTTCCCTCCCCATGCACATGGTCAGCCAAGCTACCTTCTGAAGATGTTGGCCAACTCCTGTTTCCTGAATTGGTGAGACTGTAGAGGTGGCCGTCATTGAAACCCCACTCTGCGCTTCATGGCGCTTCCCTCCCCAGGAGGATGCTTTAAGCGCGGTGTGGTGTTGTGTGAAATCCCTTGGGGTGCATATGGCTCTGCAAGCCTGCTCTGTGAGATGAGGGGGGCTCAGCAGCAGGCAAGAAGCAGGAAATGAAAGAGGAATCAGTCCCCGGTTGGCCATCCATTCTCAGAAAGCCCTGGCCTCAGCTGACAGCCTTGAGATATGTCAAAGCTTCCTCTTGCCAGCCCAAAGAGGCCTGGGAATTATAGCCCCATGGCCGGGGGATTTGTTGCCCTCCACAAGAAGTCACACTGGACACAATAAAAGCAGCCTCCTCGCCAGAGCAGCCAAGGCGATTGAGAAGGGCGAAGGAAGCTCTTAAACATTTGCTTGCTGGATTTTGACTGCCAGATCTCTTGGGAGAGTCTGGACTCCTCACAAAAATGCTTGAAGGGAAGAAAACTCCCTAGGAAGGGATTGTTCTGTTTTGTTTTGAACTTGAAGGCCTCCAGTTGACTTGGGACGCTGCCACCAGCCACCTAAAGAAAGCTTGAAGCCTTCCTACACAGGGTGGGGTAAAGTCCTACTGCGGGTGTACAAAAGGCCTTCAGAGGCATGACTTTCCCTTGGACATAATCTTCTTGCCGCACTATATTTTGTGGTTAAACATAAACTGGGTGGTTTGGTGTTTTTAAATGTTTTTAATGACAAAATTCTACTGAGGTTTCTCTTTCCCCTCCCACTCCCCTGTGGCTTTTACTCCAGGTTAACATGAGGTTTTCCCTGGAAATCACTCTCTATGGGTCCTATGTGCCTGCTATGGCTTTTTTTTTCTGTCCAATGACTCTCTCTTAAAAAAAAAAAAAATTGCATAAATAATCCATAAAGGAAACGGAAAACTGGTTTCCCTGCTCAGGGATAGGAGACCTCCTTACTGGCTTGAGCGTCTCACTCTCTCTCACACTCTGTTGTTCCCTGAATCTTGCACTTTAGGCAAGGGGAAGGGAGGGGAGAGACTTCTTTTCTCCCACTCTTTGTTTCCCCTGGTCCCAGCTTCAATGTCCCCTCCCATCAGTATGCCCTCCCCACCAGGGACACTGGAGTCCTCTCAGGCTAGAGGAGCAGTGATGCCCACCAGTCCCTCTGCACACACCCTGACACCGGGACGTTGGGCAAAATGTGGGCTCGTACACATCCAGCTTGGTGCTGAGGGCTCGTGGCTGTCGCAGCGGGGGGCTCAGCAGTGTTGGGGTGGGAGCAGTGTGCTGTGATGGCTTCGGTGCTTGCTGCCTGCTGCAGACACCCTCAGAGCTGCGGTCCGCAGGTTTGAAGGTAATTTCATGGAAATTCTGGGCTCCTAAGTATCAAAGCTATTTAATGGCTATTTTGTGGATATCTCCTTGGGTTTATCACCCAATTTCTGTCTAAATTCTCTTTTGGGGAGCTACGTGCTATTTTGGAATATTGCTGCTAGACTGTTCTTGCCTCAGTTTCCTTAAGTATATAATGGAGGTTACAATATTTTCCGGCCTCACAAGTTTATTGTGATGATGCATATGTTTAAGGCACTCAGCTTAAAATGAGGTGAAATGAATCTTCTATGCATTTGTGATAAATAATCAGAACCCTGGTTATTTTGGTGGTTTACTAAAAGATACTTCTGACTGAAACCCTGCAGCCTGGAGCAGCATCTGTAGGAGTCTGCAGATGCATTTTGTATGAAGTGCAGTAAAACAGAACAGGTACAGTGCTAAGACTGCTGAAACTCTGCTATAAGTACCAGTTTCTTTAAAGACATCTTCATTAAAGACCAAATCTGTGACAATGTGAGAGATTCCAATATGCTATGATGAAAATTTCCCCTCTCTATGGAAAGAATACAGTTGATATGATTTATTAACCCAGAGATACCACACGAAAACAGACTCTGTTGTCTGCTATTTGCAACTCCTACAACTCCCAAGGCCACAGCATGAATTGCCCTTAAATTTGACTAGCGCTACAAAATGCAAACACCGAAATAGGCAGAAAAGTACAGGCAGAGCTTGCCCATTTTTTTGCTTAGTGAGGTGGCAATGGGAAACTGCCTGTAAGATGCACCACAGCAATTCCGCTTCAGCACAGGGCTGGGAGCTTGACCTCTCCAGGTCACAGTGTACGAACTGTGCCCATGTCCCATTTAATTGATGTTCTGCTTACCACTCTGTTAAGCACCAGATTTGGAAAGTCTCCAGCTGGTATGGAGGAAGGAACGGAGTCTATTTTGCTCCTGTTCATTCCTCCACTGCTGTGCAGAAGGTAGGATTTGGCTCTCTGTTGGGATTTTAATCATTACTCTTCAAAATGAGTACCGAGCATTTATGATTTTCTTTCTGCCTGTCACATGCTAAGTGACATTAGGACTGATCTGTGAACGGAGCGAGGTAGTGGTGAACTGCTCTGCTTGCGGCCCTGGAGTCAGAAACTAACTGGTTTCTCATTCAGCAATGCTAACCCATTGCAAACATGCTGGTGACAATTTTTTAAATAATATGTCAACGAAAGGATTTGGTTTACTCCATATTAAGCACATCCTCCTTTTCAACTATAAATGTCTTTTTTTTTTTTTGCCCCCCCAGTGTGCCCAAGAGAGATTAGCTTTATATACTTAAACTACAGAAAAAAATTGGACTAGTGAGCCAAAATAGTTCTGGTTATCAGTGTTTCAGTTTTAGATAACAAATAGTGTGCTTGTAACCAGCACATGTAAAGAAATGCACTGACCAGTGATGATTCACATACAGAATCAGGCTGCTCACGGACAGTTTGTGAATGGAAGAAAAAGCTAAGTTTGTTTAATATATTAGTGTGCAGATGTTATCTCTATTTACAGATAGACAAGCTGAAGCTCATAAAGACTGAATTGCTTGCCAAGAAAAGACAGAAAAAGGCAATGGCAGGTCTGGGGAAAGACTTTGGGTCTGCTTCCTCCAAATGATCAGCTCTACCAAACAATATTACCTCCCTTTAATTAATAATTAATTGTTAAGTGTTTGGAAACAGCTGAGCAACAAGCACATTACAGTAAAAGATGTCTCGTTGGCATCTTTTTGGCCGTGAAGGATGTGACTTAATATTCCTCCATTTTGGCACTGAGAGCGCCTGTATATGGTAAAGAGCAGCTGTGCCTGGTCTTCACGAGTGATTAAAGGTGAACAATTGATTTCTTATTTTTGCTAGAGATCTTGTTGGCAACCATGCAAGATGTGAACTGCGAAGTTATTTTTGTCTCAGTAAATGTAGTGTTTTCAGCATGATAAATATTTTTATTCACATGTTTATCTCTCTGAGGACCTCTTCCTCTGCTTTAGCTGTGTTATGCTAAAACCTCTCTTTTCAACCTTGTCTTTCACAGGGGAAAGTTTCAGACACTCTTTTCATTCATAAAAAAGAGAGGGGAAAAAAAAGCCTTTGATTGTTTTCAATCTATATAGATCTCCTCATCACTGAAAAAAACCCCGCTGGACTGCGTCGTTAAGCATTTCCTTTCCGCTGGTAAAGACTCTACCTCCTGCCTCTTGGTATTTGACTTTAGCGTTGTACGTTTGGACCTTCCCAGGCCACCTCCTGTGAGTTACGGTCTCAGCTGTGTGTGTCCATCTGAGCCTGGCTGTTTCTCTGGGTGCCTTCAATGGGGATGCTCTGCAGCCATCCAGTGTGTAAATGCAGAAGCACTTCCCCACTGCACTGGGGGCTTTAAACTTATCCAAGCAAAGAGATGAAGGCTTAACACGGCTTCAGGCAGCCTGGATGCTGCTAACTTTGCTGAGGCACAGGCTCTGCTGACAGTCCTGTGGACAGTGTGGTGGCCAGATGCTCGTGAGGCCTCCATGTGGATTGAGGTGCCTTGTGCTCACAGTCACCCCTGACGCAGCTCTTTAAGAAGGGCACAAATAGTCCACATCTTACAAGCTCCTGCCTTCATGTCTAGTTTATTTGTGTCTATCTTACACACAAACACTGAACAAACTGCATCTGCCCACGAGACCTTATTACTAGTCCTTTTGCTTACATGGCAGTCTTGCTGCTTCAGCAAGACTAAATATTTTGAGCATTTATTTGGTCTAAGTATTATTTGTGTGCCACGTCTCCATCCATTCTGAAATCGCTGTCCATGACTCCACTTCCTCTCAGCCCTCCCAAAGTCCAAATATCAACCCCCACCTCTGCCAGCACAGAAAACATGTCCCTGTGTTGCCCACCAGTGTCAGCTGCCCAGATTCCTGCACGTGTAAAGTATCTCCAGTGGTGCGCTCCCAGGTACACAGAGAAATGACACGCATCCTCAAATAATGCCAATGGACAAAGTCCAAAGGTTTCCTTCTTTTTCACCGTCCTCCTGTCCCTGTGCTCAAAGCTCTTGCTCCAATTAAGTTCATTGACCTTGCCAAAGTCTTTCCTGCATTTCCACCCTTGCTCAGCTCATGCTTACCTTCTTTTTCTCCCTGTCCCACCCTTTGCCTCCCAACACCAGAGTCCCACTGCTCTAGGGCCCTTCTGGGAAGCTCCATCTTGTAGGACACTGACCGGTACTATGTCATGCCAGCATTGTTTTCAGGTTGCCACCAAACCTGTCTTCCTTCTTTACCTGGGCTTCTTCACCTAGCTGAGCTTCTTCACCTAGGTTTCATCCTTGGCAACTGCAGACAATATTTCATCCTATAAAACAGTTGATGGCGAAGGGGATGAATGTCCTCGCACTGGAGTAAATCAGGAGTAACTAAATCTTGCTGTCTGAGCGGAAAAAAACAGGCCTGTGCACAAAATACTGCAGAGCATGAAAGTTTAGTGTGCTGTGCCACTGTGAAAACCATGACCTGTGCACCTCATGTGATAGCATTGCTAAATGAGCTTTGAAAAGAGAACATTTTTCTAGTGGCCTCTTAAAGAATGTGGGTGGCAAAACAGCGACAGTAATCAGCAATGTTAATTGCAGTCACACAGCGGTTTTCATTGGCGTTTACCAACTTTCCATATAAAAGACATTGTTACACTTGAAAGCTGAGGTCAAGTTAGCTAATCATTCATAGCGTGTTTACTTTCTCCCAGGATTGTCTAGCAGGAATTGTACCTTGTGTTTTAAAGCTGTTTCAAGCAAAGAGCCAGGAGTGAAATTGTTTAATTGATTTAAAGATCTTTATAGCTGACCTGCCAAAGTGATTCAGATAACTAGCTGGTGTGCTGTCTGGTGAATTAAACTCGACTCTGCATTACACTGATTGATGTGTGGAGTATCTCTGAGGAATTGATCTGTTTTTTTCCAAAATGTTGATTTCAGTGAAATGATGTTACTGTGTATTTAAAACCATCCACTCTGTTGCTAAAAACCATGGGACTGTGAGTCAGTCATCTTGGATGACTTACGGTTCTGTCACTGATTCATTGAAAATGAATGTCTGTACTGCACCCAGCATGAACCGAATGAAAGCTCAGACACAAAAAGCAATCTAACCAAAGAGCCAGAGAGTTCGTCACTGGCTAATTAGGGTAAATTATAAGGCTATAGTTTTATAAGGCTGTTTTATAAGGCTATTTTATAAGGCTATAGTGTTTCCAGTTACCATGCGTGCTTGTTCAGACTGGACTAGTTCCTTTATTCCTGTGTCCAAGATAATCTAACTGTACAATGGGTGAATAATGTATTTTCCCAACTGAGAAGTGTACAGGCATGGTAAAGTGTTTTGAAAGGAGTATTTTAGTCATTGTGTTTGTTTTCTTCAAGTTATGGAATATGACTCTAATAGTTAAATGAGGAAAACTAGGCTTTCAGTCACAATACGTCTGTTTATAGGCCAATTATAGAATAGATTAAAAAACAAACAGACAACTATAATTTGTGTTTAACAATATGACCTGGTACAAGACTTTGTAGTGAAGACAACTGGTGATTCAGCTTTGTCGGTAAATTATACTGTTTCCAGCCTCATTAATGTTCCGGATAGCTAATACCACCTTCTGCAGACAAAGGCAACCCTGTTCCAAATTTATCAGCCAGTCATTAACAGCTGTTGAAGGTTGGAGAACTCCTGCCCCCAGGACACTTCCAGGAGCTCAGCACCAAGCCTGGTTGCTGCCCCTGCGGAGGGGAGAGCTTTAGCTCAGACCATCACTGTGGCCAGGCTGCCCTGCAGGGTCTGTTCTGGCTCCTGCTGCCACCCATCTCCCAAATGCCTGGTGCTGCCTCCCAGCAGACCACAGCCCAGTGCAAGAGGGGCTCTGCCCCGACAAAGCTGCCCGGGACAGGTGGGGGAGCCGTGGGCGGCAGCAATAGCAGCGGCACGGAGGCAGCTCTGTAAAGCGGTGGGCAGCGAACCGGTGCCAGGGAGCTCCTGCATCTGCCCCTGCAGCTTCTCCATGTCTGGGGCACTTGCTGCTGGCTCTCTGCAGCAAAGTCATCATTATTTTATTTTTTTAGATGAACGGGCGCACAGCCCAGACTCAGATGTCCAGCAAAATTAAATCCTTAGGCTCTGCCTTACTTTAACCTCCATATAACTTGCCCTTAGGAAACTGGTTGGTTCGTTCCCTCATACCTCATCGTGCAACACCTCCGTTACAAAGCAGTCACACACGGAGAACAGGGACAGAATTTACATGATGTTTTGTAGAACTGACTCTTGCCAGGACCCAAATAAAGACAGCCTTTTTCATCCCTTGAAGAGTTCGTGTCACCCACTGTATCTTTGCTTGTTCCAGTGGTGATAACTACCCGTGACTTTGCTGTCGTCTTTTATGTACCTCCTGTACGGACCACCATGATCAGTGGAGCATGTCCTCCCATGCCAGAGAGGAGCAGGAGGCTCTCTGCTAGAGGTTCTCTATACTGAAAGTCCACAATGCAAAGGGAACTGCCTTTTGGTTTGGTTGGGATCCAGGGCAGGTTGGAAGGACTGGCTTCGAGACAAGGTCCAGGCAACTAAACAGGCACAGCTGAAACCTCACATGCTTTCTTACTCAATATTGTGATAAGAGCTTTCCTTATACGTTCACATTCGTCCTTCACTGACTGCCACTGCCTCACTCGGGTTCTCCCAAGTCAGGGTCCATGTTGCTGTTGATACCACTGTAGTGCTGATAGGGGACTGGTTTATTTACAGCCTCTGTGCTCGCCTGCTGTTTCGCAAGCATCAGTCACGGAACAAGTTCTGTGGTCAGGCTGATTCGGGAAGCAAAACATTGCTACTACATGCATCTGTTTGTGTCTGTGTTTGGTACAGCCTTGAGTCAACTCTGCCTCTCTGATCTTCTATTATTTTTAATGCATTTTTCTCCTCCTGACCTGCCCTCTCCCTCCCAAACCTCTGTTGTTTCATTTCCAGAGAAAAGCATCACTCACATCTTGAATTAAAAAGATACATTTCTAATTCTGGTGTATTCACCTTGCTCATTGCCAAAAGTCTTTATGAAAATCATGAAGATGTTGGAGGTTCAGAAGGTAAACCAAAACACCATGCTGATGCTACAGGAATCCTTTATCACAGGAAGAGGAAGGAAACCTACAGTGCTACCAGCTCTGGAAATTGGGAGAGAAAATGGCATGAACATTCATCTC
Organism: Fulmarus glacialis; assembly: GCF_000690835.1. NCBI lineage: Eukaryota > Metazoa > Chordata > Aves > Procellariiformes > Procellariidae > Fulmarus > Fulmarus glacialis. The sequence continues at coordinate 39,834 of NW_009204689.1, forward strand.
TGCTCTCAGCTATTCCCTTCAGGAATGCTCTGAAAAGCAAATTATGCAGGGTAGTGCCATGGCATGGTCCCTTGTGTTCACACTGCGCTAGGAGATGGACTCCAAATTCAATGGAAGAGGAGCTGTGGCCTCTTTATGCCTTGTGGTTCCCCTTCTTGAAACATTTTGGCCACAAGGCTACAGAAGGCTTTGTTTTGCTCAAAAGAGGAGGGGGAAATCTTTGAAAAAGGCAAGTTTAAGCCAATTGTGCTAGTTTTAGTACCCGGTGTAGCCCATACAGGGCTTTGTGCAGACTCGAGGGAGAAGAACATATGTGCGTATTTAAATGGGAACTGAAAAGAAATGCTCTGTCAACTGACCAGGAGCTGGGATGTTTAGGGATCAGTTTCCTAAGTGAGTGTAATGGCATGAGAGCAGTTAGGAGACTATTAAGACCAACACACAGAGCAAAGCTCTCTGAAAGAGAGGCTTGCCCTGTACATATGATCTGTAGAGTAGATCTCAACTGAAACAGATCCCTTTGTGAAGTGTGTTTGGATAATGAAAGCACAGGCAGGAAAGGATCTCTTTTAGGTTTTGGTTCTTCTGGAAACACTCCCTTGTAGGCAGAGGAAAGGTTGATAGGGACCCAAACAGAGATGTCCGCCTAGTTAGACATCCTTCTGGGATGCGCTTGTATCAGTAGTTACCCCTTTCGGCTGCTTGTCATTGCCAATCTACTGGATGAGCCACTTGTGGGACTGTTGTTTATTCTCCTCATGGAGAATCAGCTGGATTACTTTCATTGTTCAACTTGTTGGTCTGTGCTGACTTGCAGCAGCAGCTGACTGAAGAGTGCTCCCATAAATTGCCCTGCCTGTAGGGTTGTTGGCAGTCACTGACAGCCAGGATAGCAGGGGAAGGAAGGTGGGACAGCAGAGTCCAGCAAGAAGATCTCAAAAAGGAGTAAAACCACAAGCCAAAGCCTAGAAACCCTATATTCCTTCACTTCACTCAACCACCGTAGCTCCCTAGAGCCTAGTGCACCAAGCTGTGAACCGTGAGCCTTGATAATTGCCACAGCAAGGAGAGAGAGATTCCTGGGATCTAGATACTAGGTAGGTAGAGGGACACCCCAATTTCAGCTTAGGACAAAGTGGAAAGAAAGGGATATGCAGGCAGAAACTGTCGTCTACAGTTTCGTAACTCTTCTGCACAATTCTTGCTTGCATCAGCAGCACTGGTATATCATGAATAATGGCAGGCATCTTTTATATGAGAACACCTTTTGTATAACACATCCCTTACGTGTCTGGAAAGTACCCTAAAATAAGTGACAGACACTTTTGAATGGGCCACTGCTCCAGTACTCCTCTTGAGGCTGGGTCATGGTACAGCCAAGAGCAGAAGATGCCTGGGTCCAGAAGGACAGTCCATACAAAGCAGTCATCTGGATCTCAGGAGAAGGTCCTTCATCCCCAGCAGACAGTGATAACTCCATTTCTCTTCCGCTTCAGGCATATAAATCCAGGTTTGCAGTGCAGCAAACCCATGCACCTCATGTTTCCTGTTGGGAAGGCAGTCCTTGTTCTGCATGTTTAGAACATGTTTATGCACTGTTTAGGGAATCTTTTCTCTGGATTTCATTGTGAGGACTGTGCATATAAAGCCTAGGGCTTGGCATTCCAACGTCTGGCCACAGGTCCTCTGAGAGCGGTTGGTTTTGTTGCAGGGTCACCTCTCACTGCATGATGAAATGTGCTTTTACTGCCTTGTGTTCAACACTGAGTTGAACATGGAGTCCTACCATGGAGCACCATGTTTTTGATGGGGAAAACACTGGGATTCAACTAAAAGTAGAGCAAATCTCAGTGGGTGATTACAGTCAGTTACTTTCCACAGGTCCTCTGAGAGCGGTTGGTTTTGTTGCAGGGTCACCTCTCACTGCATGATGAAATGTGCTTTTACTGCCTTGTGTTCAACACTGAGTTGAACATGGAGTCCTACCATGGAGCACCATGTTTTTGATGGGGAAAACACTGGGATTCAACTAAAAGTAGAGCAAATCTCAGTGGGTGATTACAGTCAGTTACTTTCCAGAGTATTTCTGCTGTGCATAGAGCAGTCTTTGTCCCTGTGCAGCTGAAATATTAAACAGGCTAACGAGCCACTCATGGCCTTTCTTTACACGTAGGCACCCCTGCCCACCACCTCTCCCAGCAGTTAACCATTGTCAGGGAGGACTGGCTCCTCTGCAGAGAGCCCAGCCAAACTCTTCCCCAGTGTGTTTGAATGAAGGAACCTGCTCCTTACACTCTTTGTAGCAGCAGGGTGTGCGCATATTAAAAAGAGACAAACTAAGCTGGCAGAAACCGTCTTTCACAATTCCGTAACTCTCCCGAGCAATTCGCCTGCTCGCAACCGTCCCCACATCAGCCACGCCGCTGGATTGCTACAGGAGCTGAATGAGAACAACATCTCCTTCCATTTGCTGCCCACCTCAGGAGTGGGCTTGGCTCCCTTGCGTTGCATGGAGCAGTGACAGTCCCGGTGGCAGGAAAGCACTGAGACCACCGATCCACCTGATTGCCAGTGGTGTCCCCCACCTTGTCTTTACACCAACAAATGCTGAAGCCTCTGGGCCGCAGTGCCGTTGCAGTACTTACCTACTCAGTAGCTACACCACCAGCTAAGGTACCCATGGGAAAGGATATTTTTAAACCCACTGTCAGCTGCTTTTCCTTCCCAGGCTAACATGTTGCCAATTAAACTGTCTTGAAGCAAAGCTGAGAAAAACATGTGTTCTGCATGTGTATCTAGCAAATAAACAAACAAACAAAAAATCTAGTCTCTTCCATCTTCTTCCCTGTGCCTTTGGAAATCTGACCCTGATTTCCATTAATTTTCTCACAAACATTTGGAAATCAGAAGGTCAGTCCTCTGAGGTTTTGTGGTCACCTGGTTTGAGTAACCTGAGGAGCTAACACCAGATCTGTAGACCTTGTTAACCTAGCATATAAGGAAGGCCTTATGAGGTTAACTCCCAAATTTGTGCTTAGATGCTTTCCATAATTTTGAATTTATGTTTGAATGGAAATTTTAGGCTGTTCTTACACAGCTGTGCACCTCAAAGGTGTGTACACACAAAGCCCACACTACCTGCCTGCCCTTGCTTGACTTTTAGGCAATCTTTTTCCTTGCATCCCTCTTGGACAACCTTCTGTGGCTGATACTAGACGGACAAGCTAGTTGATAGGTTTTATCTTTCTGCCCTTAAAATCTACAGTGGGCATCAGGCAACCAGCCATGTCACCCCGTGGGGCTGTATTTACACCACTAAACACTTATCCACTCTAGGAAGTGATGTTTGGCTCCTATCACAAGGTCCACCAGGGTGGTGATTTTATAATATGAAGCTGAGGGCACATCCTTGGGGGAAAGCACAAGAGCCTGGGGGTTCAAAGACAGCGAGGATGATGATAAATGCAATGCAAGGCATCTGGTTCGGTCTCACCCTCACTGCCAGTGGGAAGGCTACCAAGGGGAGGGGTCACCCACACCATGTTGGGGTTTTGTCTTGGGCAGAGCTGGTTGGATTGCTCCAAAACAAATCCGGGGAGAGAAGAAGTGGTTTTGTAGTGTGGACAGTCAGGGGTTTATTGCCTCAGTTTCTTCCCTGGATGTTTTTCATTTAACAGGGTAGACATAACCCCGGAACACAGGCAAGAGATCTCGCTGTGCAGAGCCTGTTCCACAGTCCTCTCTCTCAGGGACAGAGGAGATACAGGTTTTGGTTTTTGAAAGAGGCTCTCCTGTTTAAAGTAATCACCCCTCATAGTTTTTAGCTGCAGAAACCAAGCACCAGGCATGGGGCTTTTAGGCTACAAAAAAGCCCACCCTGCATGTTGAAGATGCCCTTCACTGAAAGCTTTTCCTTTCCTCCCTCTTCTGCAGCTGGTTGACAGAAGGCCTTAGAGATTAGCTGCGTTCCTGTGAGCTATTTATACTGAAATATTTTGTGTTGAAAGATGTAAGCCCTTTGTTTCCTCTGTATGTACACAGTGATCCCTGTGGGCAAGCAAATCCTGCTTTGTTTAGGATCAGATATATTGTGAATTACTGTTGTAAAACGGCCCCGAGTGCACTTTTATGAGTCAGTCTCACCTTTATGATTCCACATGTCACCAGGCACTCTTGGATCTGTGTGCAGCTTTCCAATTCCAGATTACCCTCGTTAAAACAAGTCTAATCCCCACTTGGGACGATGCTTCCAAACCATTTTCTCCGAAACAATATTTCTTGATAATTTTTCCAGGCAGAGAGAGCGTTTAGCTCCCTGGTTGAGCAAAAAAAGAAAACCCTCTGGTAACATGTTGGCCAATCTGTCTGGCTGATGTGTTGGATTAGGCAATCCTCATATGTAATGTAACCCTCATATCCTACAATAAAATGCATGGGGCCATATGGTATCCTCTGCTCCCGCGAATGGAAAAGGACTGTGCTTCCACACATCCCAGGTGAGAGGATCTGAAAAGGAAACACAGAGATGAGAATGGTACAAAAACCCGGGCAGGCAAACTATGGATAGATTTCACCTTAGACATCCCTCCCCTTCCTCCCTACTCATAGCAGAATAGCTGGTCTGCTGGAGCCTACGGTCAGGCTTGCATGGGAAGAGCAGGCTCAGAGATGCAACCTCACAGAGGGACCCCGGCGCAAGTGCCCAGGTGGGGATTTTTTCCGTATGTCTCTGCATTGTGGAGAGCACCTGCAAAGATGGGGATCTGAACAATCCAAGCTTGATGGGACTGGAGACCCTCTGACCGACACTCCCACAGGCTCTCCAGCCCCATAAGCAAGGACTCTGCCATAGGGAAAAATCCAGAAATATGAAGTCTGAATATTGGGCTTGGAAGAGAAGTCAGCTGGCCATACAACGTGGTGTTTCTTGTCTCCAAGCCAGTACACTTCTCATCCTCCCTTCAGCACTGCAGTGAATCTGACAGGACCAGAGGCAATGGGCTCAAATTGAACGACAGGAGAATTCAACTGAACATCAGGAAACACTTTTTTACGGTGAGGGTGACTGAGCACTGGCACAGGTTGCCCAGGGAGGTGGTGGAGTCTCCCTCCTTAGAGATATCAAAAAAACACCTAGACATTGTCCTGGGCAACTGGACCATGTTGGCCCTGCTTGAGCAGGGGGGTTGGACCAGATGATCTCCAGAGGTCCCTTCCAGCCTCCACCATTATCTGCGATTCTGTGATTCTGTGAATCCACTGGAAAGGTCCCTTCCTCTGAAGCCTCTCGCACACTGTGTGGTAGCAGGGAAACTCAACATTAGCAGCAGCCCTCTGGTACAGTCCCTTAACAGGGAGGCAGTTTTATGTAACCCAGTATGAGTCACTGGACTTGCAGGTCAATGGCCAAATTCTTCTTTTTGTTATACCCATTTAGTCCTGTGGGCTTCAGTGAGTGGGAGCGTAATGGAACCAGTCCAGATACATTTTATTAAGCAAAAATGCATTTTGGTCCAAGCTGTTTCAAAAGTGCTCAATAAACAAAGCACATTTTAATATGATGCTCTGAAAAGGTCACCCAAATCTTTTCCCTTTGGGAAGAGAATTAATTTAAACAAGACTTGATTAAGGAATAATACCATCCTAAAGGGGATTTTGCATTTTCTTGGACAGTATAGGTGTCCATCAGTTGCTGAATCCTTCCTTGGTTGTACAATTCAGTGGTATAAACACAAAATGTTGCTATGTACTGGGCACTATTTATGCTGTTAATTCCCCTGAAACGAGGTTTTATGCTAAGTGCTTCCACACTTCACTGGTACTCTGTTTTTAAGAATTTAAATGTGAAGACCTTTCTCTTCACCTTAACTTTGATTCGAGGATTTTATTTTCCATTGTTTGCAAGTTATCAGTACCACACTTATTAGGCATGCTGCAACCTTAAAAGGCTGCTTCAGATCAACTCAAAACACCTGGAACATTTTTCCACTTTTTTATAATATCCTTTGGAGAACCTATGATGATTATTTTCCGGATTGAGACAGCAATACGTACCAAACGCCCTCATCCCTCCAAAATAAAAACCCCAACCAAACAAAAAACCTGTCTATAAATGAAGTTTCATTATATGGTCTTTATGAAACTTTTCTAAGGCCAACATGTATGAAGAAGGATAGCAGACAAATCTGGGCTGCAGTGTAGTTTTATTCTGCTCTGTAAAGCAACAGTGCTGTAGGAAGAAGTGTCACTATTGTTACAAATGTTTCTGCAAATTAACAAAAGTTATTTCTAATCAATAGGTTTATTATAACTGATTCTTTTTACACAGAACTATTCTAGGCTATTGCTGTTTTTTTTAAACCAAATATATTTGTGGAGAGTAAAACAAAAGATGTTTGCAATTTTTATTTTATTAAGTGGAATAGTCATACTCATTAGATTTCTGCTTTCTATTACCAAAGGGAAATCTTCCACTTCTAAAGATAATAAAACATCCAGGTGTATTTATGTAGAACCTAGACAACAACTCCACATTTTTCCTCTGTTTTTTTCTCTGGCTTCTTCCTATCTCATATGCTGCATAGTCTGCTCTGCCTACCAGCCCTGATTGCTGGGATTGTGCCTGGCATTAAAGACTTAACAGAGACCTTTTGTTGCTAACTGCATGGTTATGACAAATGGCAGATTGTTAAAGCAGGAGCTGTGTTATCAAAAGTCAATCGAGAGTGTGCCAAAAACTCTGGCTCCTTGTGCAGAATTCAAATGTGGAATAGACATCATCTAGATTGTAGAAAGAGACAACTCATAAAGGTTTTGGTAGTGGGGGGTTTGCAGGGGTGGCTTCTGCGAGAAGATGCCAGAAGCTGGCCCCCACGTCAGACAGAGCCAATGCCAGCCGGCTCCAAGACGGACCTGCCTCTGGCCAAAGCTAAGCCCATCGGCGATGGTGGTAGCAGCTCTGTGATAACATATTTAAGAAGGGGAAAAAAATGCTGGGCAACTGCAACCAGAGAGAGGAGTGAGAATATGGGACAGAAACAGCCCTGTGGACACCAAGGTCAGTGAAGAAGGAGGGGGAGGAGGTGCTCCAGGCGTCAGAGCAGAGATTCCCCTGCAGCCTGTGGGGAAGACCATGGTGAGGCAGACTGTACCCCTGGGGCCCATGGAGGTGCCCGGTGGAGGAGAAAAACAACATGCCAGAGCAGGTGGATGTGCCCTGAAGGAAGCCGCAGCCCGTGAAGAGCCCACATTGGAGCAGGCTCCTGGTAGGAACTGTGGCCCGTGGAGATGAGCCCACACTCAAGCAAGTTTTCTGGCAGGACCTCTGTCCTATGGGGGACCCACACTGGGGCAGTCGATTCCTGAAGCACTCAGCCTGTGGAAAGAACCCATGCTGGAGCAGTTCATGAAGGACTGTGTCGCGTGGCTGGGACCCCACACTGGAGCAGAGCACAAGGAGGAAGGAGCGGCAGAGACAACATGTGATGAACTGACCGCACCCTCATTCCCCGGCGCCGCTCGAGGGGGAGGAGGTAGAGGAGTCAGGAGTGAAGTTGAGCCTGGGAAGAAAGGAGGATGGGGGGAAGGTGGTTTTAGTCTTGCTTTTATTTCTCACTGTCCTAGTCTGTTACTAATTGGCAATAAATTAAATTAATCTTCCCCAAGTCGAGTCTGTTTTGCCCATGATGGTAACTGCTGAGTGATCTCCCTGTTATCTCAACCTACAAGCTTTTAATCTCATTTTCTCCCCCTGTCCTGCTAAGAAGGGGGATTGAAAGAGCAGCTTGGTGGGCACCTGACAGGCAGCCAAGGTCAATCCACCACACTCATCCAGCTGATGACAGGCAAGCGACTGACATAATTTATTGCATTTGTAATAAAACTTTGGGTAAGACTTCGCTATAACATTCTCATAAGGAAAGCAGGGATATATGGTCTACCCAAAACTACTATAAAGTAACCACAAAATTCAGTGGTATGACTCAGAGCAGGGCGCAGTAATTGCTACCCAACAGGGATGGCACATCAAATTAGCCCCTTTCATTTTGTGATTTATATCCTTGTAAAACAGAATTCCAATTTACATGAGCAACTGGCACCAACCTGTGCAGGCAGGTTCAACACTCAAAATGATCTCATTAAAGAGAAGAAATAGCCTAAATTAATTAATTTATTAAAAATGTAGAAATCATAGAACAAATAGGAAAAGAAGAGAAGCTCACAAGGCAGCAATAGCACAGAATAGGATCTACAAACTGAATATGAAAATGATACTTGGGCAACTAAGCAAATGTCATCCTGGGACTTATCAGCAGGACTACTGTAAGTCAAGCACAGGAGGTAAACTTTGCCATTCATTTAGCCCCCTTTGAGTAACAAATCTATAGAGAGACCCTTCAGCACCTCTGACTCCCAGATTTCAGTGTCAGCTTTGGATACTGCATGTTAAAAAAGATGTAAAGAAAACAGAGACACTTGAGTGAAGAACTATGGACCTGGCAAGCACTTTAGGAAACAAGATTTATGAGGAAGTGTTTTAAAAATAAAGTTTGTTTTGCTTTTCAAAATACTAAAAGGGGAAGACAACCAGTAGCAATGCCACAGAAACACATGGAGAAGGAAAGCCCCAAAACTGCTAGCCTTCCTGTACATGGAAATGTTATCAAGAGTGTTACATATTAGAAGGAAAATTTGTTCTCCAAGTCCCCTCAGTCTATGATAAGAAAGAACTAACAGGAAGAAAAAATAGAAAATCATTTCTTAAAGTAATGTATCCCAGAAGACATTACCTAGAGAACCCCCAAACTCTACTGCTGGAGGATTTTAAAACCGGTTAAAAAAAACTTGATAAGGGATGGCTACATTTACTTGATCCTTTTTCCGAAGAGGCAGACAGATTCCCATTTCGAGTCCCCTTCAAGTCTAGTTCTCTAGAATTTGATATGAAAATACAGGTTCTGTTCTTTCCACTAGAAGCTGCTTGGCAGCCTTCTCACTTTAAGGGGAAAAAAAGTAATATTTGGAAAATGCTGTGAATTTCTTTCCAACTCTGGTTTCCTGTCAATAGAGTAAAGCCTTGATTCTTACTCAAAGCCTTGAGGCTAGTAGCCTGTTTTTTCAAATGTATACAGTAAGTCAGTACTTCCAGTAGTATTTTCATCTAGTATCTTTTTTTAATCCCTTTTTATGCAGCACTGCAGTGCTTTAGGTCCATCTTTTGTGAAGTCTTGTGCTGTTCAAATGGTTACAAATACAAGAAACCGCCTGAGCTTCTCTAATCCCCTTTCTATAGGAAGTTGGCTGAAAACCTTTCTTCCAGTCTCTTGCAGTGCCACATCCCGTTTTCCCGGATGCCTGTGCCTCCCTTCTCCATGTGCTCCTCTGACGTTTACGCCGTTTTTCTTCTCCAAATATTTACACCATCAGTAGATTAAGCACAAAGCAACAAACAGAAAAAGACATGTTGAGCTTCCAGAGTTACTCGGTTTGTTTCTACTTTCTACAGCGATACATGTCCCTCTTGAGTCCAAAGCCCTTGTCGTCAGGGCTACCTGCTTCCTCAGTGGAGCTTCCTAGACTTCAAATCATCTTAAATGCAGCTAAACTTTCTCAAAAACAGCAGCTATTCCTTGCATTTATCCTTTAAGTGAAAAACAGTCTGAAGAACACGAGGTTGACTTTTACGTCAGCTACCAGATCTCCCCCACCCCTTTTTTTTTTTATTTCCTGCTACTACATCCCTCCCTCTTATGATCAGAAAAACAGGGATCTGTCCCCATCTAAAATAAAAAAGGCTTGAACAAAGTACCTGATACAACATTCAGGTTTTCCTCCTAACTGTAAACACCTCAAATCTTTGGTCAATCATTCAGACTAGGATAGATATGTCGTTCCTTTTGCGCTTTTATAAGCAAACCTCCTATATTAAGGAAGTGATTTAAATTTAAGTATTTAAACAGAAACACATATCAATGGCAACAATGAATCATTATTGTTATTTAAGTGCAGGAAGGACTTTGAGTGTCACACCATGAGCGAATGTTTATCTGACAAAGATGTTTTAAAATAGTGGCTAACCCTAACCTTAAATATTTATCAGATCTGCAGACTCAGTATCACACCTCCGTGCCCTGGCTCAGCGTTTCTGCAGCACCGGGGAATATACTAACTGAGGCCCCTTAAGATTATTCCAGGGAGGTTTGATACTTCGCCAGGAAAACTCTTGAGTACATAGCTGCTGGATGTTGGCAATGGGCATGCGGACAATGTGGCTCTAAAAACGTCTAATTCAGTACACTACAGCTGCTGGAAAAAAAAGACCCACTTCCCCTTTTGGTGAAGAAAGTTCTGTTTCGACAAACTTCTAAGAAGAGGCACTGGCAGCTGAACAGGACACTTTTGGTACCAGCAGTTCTCATGAGCCACGTTGTTTGGGTTTTTTTTCCTCCTTGGGCTTTTAGTGTGCTGCTGGCTCTGTGTGATCATCCAGGCAGGGAATACAAGTTATCCTGCAACACTGACAGTGGCTGGTCCCCAACAGCCAGACACTCATTCGAAGCTACTTGGATATCAGTGAGGATCCATTTTCTTCCCTAGACCAGCAATTCTGATAAGCTGCTCTTGCAAATTTGTGTGAAGGAGAGTCCAAGCCAAGGATGTGGATTCTCTCATTTGGATATCGGTGAGGATCCATTTTCTGCAGCACCTTCCCTAGACCAGCAATTCTGATAAGCTGCTCTTGCAAATTTGTGTGAAGGAGAGTCCAAGCCAAGGATGTGGATTCTCTCATCTAGAAAAAGCCCTGAGGGATTTAACTTTGCTGTGAGGCTGCTTTCCAGCAGCCAAGGTTACAAAACTTGTCTTTTGGGGATAGAGTCCACCAGGTTCCTCCATCACCCGATGGGTTAGCACACAAGCTTGTCACCACACGAGCTCTTGCCTGAGTTTATGAAGAGGTGGTAGATTAGGACTGGGTCAGCCTCCAGCAGGTAGCCCAGGAGTCTTTGGGACCCTTCCTGGAAAATCATCACACCCCCAGAAGGAAGGGCTGAGGTCTGGCTTTCATGTCTGCATCTGGAGCTTTCGGCTTGACCAAGACTGGGGTTAAGCTAAAAACACTGACTTGATGAAAGGTCAATAAATAATGGGTTTCAGGCAACTCAAGTCTGCTTTCAGTCTTTGTCTTGAGTTTCTAATAGCATCATACAGAAAGGACCTAGAAAAACTCCTTTCAGCATTGAAAATAAACTCTGTAAAGCAGCTCCATAGCTGCCTGGGGGGGGAGCAAGATCTGTCCCTTCTCCCAGCCTGCATCAAATCCCACAGATAGAACATGAGATTAAATTTGGCTCCTGTGGGCTTTTGTGTCTTGGAACTAATGACAGTGATAACCCAGTAGGAAGAATCAGATATGCCAATGGTTTTGTGGACAAAGAATCTAGTTAAAGGTTTTTGATTTTGTCCATGCTACATAATACTATTTTTAAAAGCATGTTCCCCAATTTACAATAATTCACAGTTTTAAATACTGCTGTAGACAGAGTTTTATGCTTTTCACAATGTGTTAACTAGTTATGGTCAAGGCTTCCTTTCTGAGTTAAGAAATTTTTTCAGGACTTATTTAAGTTTCTAACAAGATGGCTTTGAAGTTCTGTCCAAATATGGCTTGAGATATCATGTTTGAAAATTGACCATAAAAATTGCAACAGATTTTTGTCCTCTTTTAAATTCTAGTAATTTTTAAAGAGCTGCTTCTGAGATGAAAATAACCTACGATGTGTGGGACAAACAAAGCAATAAATGCATTCCAGCAAGGAAAGCACACCAAACAGGAAATCTTACATTCAGTAATAAATGCTCTTCATATCATCCCTTATCAGTTTCCTCAGGGTCTTTCTGAGCTGAAGGGACACAAAGTGTTGTACAGGCAGTCTTTTCAGATACGGGGCCTCAAAGCTCAAAATGTTTTGTTTCAGTACGTTCATACTATTCTCCCAGGGTGAAGTTGGTATTAATCATCCTGCTCAAATCTCTGATCTCGTGGCTCAGATGTGTTCATCACCAAAGGTGAGGCAATCCAGTGAAAGCTTCACGATACAGGGCGCTCTTTTATGGTGGTTAGATTCTCCTTTTTTGCAAGGCTGCCACAGACCACGTGTAGGTGGATGACGACATTCAGGGCTTTCTACAAAGTGTATCTACATGCACCCAAAATCTGCTCATCCCACAATACTAATATTTGTGCTAGCTCCAATATTTGTAATTACTAATAACCTTGAAGTATTCAAGACTTAAACTCTGGCCTTGGTCCCCTATCTAGCAGATGATAGGGAATGTCCTCACCATTTCAATAATGAGCATTTTTGCCACAAACTGTCTCTTGAGATGCATTTTTAGTAAACTGTAGCAAAGGAACATTAGGAAAAATTTCTTTACTGAAAGAGTGGTCAGGCCTTGGAACAGGCTGCCCAGGGAAGTGGTGGAGTCACCATCCCTGGAAGTATTCAAAAGACGTGTAGATGAGGCGCTTAGGGACATGGTTTAGTGGGCATGGTGGTGTTGGCTTGACGGTTGGACTCGATGATCTTAGAGGTCTTTTCCAACCTTAATGATTCTATGATTCTATGATTCTATGATTCTATGATTCTAAAGCAGGGTTCCTAACCTTAGCTCTACCCAGCAATGTAATACCAATGCTAATGAATAATAATTAGCCACGTTTGTAAAGCTTTGCTACATGCTATTAAACACCTGTGGCCTTGCATCCATAGATGATGTATCTCAGTGCTGGGTGATGAAATCCTCAGTTATGCTGGCAGATGCTTACAGACTTCAGTGAGATAACAGGGCTAAACACAGCCTTGCTGTCCAGCCTTTCTGAAAAGCTGCTTTTTCAGTTTGATACCGTTGGTGATCAGCCCACTGGACTGAGGATACGGGATGAAGCAGCAGCATGTGTGCACATGTATTCACTACAAACTGTGGAGCTCATGCCCACAGAGCTGTGATCGCTGCTGGGCATTACTAGCTATGTAGTACGCTATGTAGTAAAGAGAAATGATATGTCTGAGCACTGTATCTTCTACCAAGGCTATCTTAGGATAGAAACTAGAAGGACTTATATATCCTAACTAAGAAACACAACTAGGCATTTAAGATGCATTTTTTCCAGCTGCTGTGAACAGTGATTTCAGTTGTTCCTTCTCACTCTGCTTGGCCTGTACTTTTTGTAAAAGTTGCAAGCCTTAGGACTTTTTGCTATCTCTATTCATTGGATACTCCCCAAACAGCCACGAGAGTCTTCAATGCTTGTGATGTCCTTGTCCTCAGCATATTCACCTGAATTCCTTCCTGCTCCAACTGGTGTTCCCCAGTCTGGTGCCTCTGAATCAAGTTCTGTTCACCAGTGAGCTCTTCCCTTTCCAGTGACAACTGGAGCTGGAAACAGGCTGTGCAGCCACCCCCTACCAATAACCTTAATCAATGTTTTCTAATCTAAAGCCCACCCTTAGCTGTAGCTCTGCCAATGTTGATCACCTATTTGTTCAAAACAAAATACGATGTTTGGAGGTTTTAAGTGAGGTTGACCTGCTCACATTAAACCTCAGGTGTTTGCTCTATTAGATACTTGTTCTGAGCATTAAGACATGGGTTGGCAATGACCATTGTTCTTTCAAAATTGCCTTTGATTTTTAATTCTGAAAATTATTCTCTGAATTTTGTGGTCGGGTATAGTTTTTTTAATCTAGTAATGACATCAAATGTCATATGTACTAGTCTCCTGTAGACAAAATCCTGGAATTTTCCACACGCAGAGCTAAACCTAGATCATTCCTCTCTCTTACTACCAAAACTCCATTTGTTCTTGCAAGATATATCTTTGATCCTTTTTTAGAAAAGCACTAATTCCATCTGCCCTTTGGGCATGGGATAACTCCATTTACTGCTAATTGAAATATTATAGTAACTCAGACCTTACGCCTCTTTAATTTCTGCCTTGGGTTTTTAAAACTCTAAGCCTGCATCCCATATCCAGAGGACATGCTGCACTGTGGCATTTCAGACCAGCAACTGGTTATTTTGCCTAGTTAGATGAAGCCTCCAGAGCTCACCTTTTTAAGCAGTCTTGGCACCCTTCACTGTTCACTCTGTTTTATGGTGGTAATCCCAACGTTGCTGTGATCTACCCTATGCCTTCCTGTGTTGGCTTTCCTTTGGGCCTGCTGCTTCCACTGAGCGGAACATATTTTTGTTTCCCTAGCTTTATGTTAGTGTCTTAAACTTCTGTCTAATCTCAACCTCCCAAGTCACAACTTGTAGCTCTTGCCCCATTATATTTTCTGCCACTGAAAAAGTTTGGCTTCATCATCCTTCCAGTTTCCTTTCAAATAGATGTAGGCTGCTGTTAGACCACCCCTGAGTCTCCTGCTGCCAAGACTATCCAAGCCCAGCTCCTTTACCTTCTCCTTGAAGATCATGTGCCCTACCCCTCTACCTTTGCAGCTCTTTCCTGAGCTTTTTAAGGTTCTTGACATCCTGGTAGGTCCAAAGCTGGTCTCACCACGCATGAGTAAAGGAGGGAATAATTTCCCTGGATCTGCTGGGCACAATTCTCCTGATGTAACTCAGTGTGCAATTTGCACTACCTGTAATGAGAGCAGACTATTGCCTCTTACTCATTCTGGCATCGACCACAAGCCCCAGAGTCCCTTTCATCTAGTCTCAGTCATTCAGTTCCCAACCTGTGCTGATGCGTGGGGTTATTCCACCCCAGGCACAGAACTCTGCACTTCTCCCTGCTGAATTTCAGGAAGGGAGGCACAATTGTTGGCACAATTCTCATGTTTCTCAAAGTCCTTCCAGGTTAAAGCTTTGTCACTTGGTGTATCAATCATTTCCCCTCACTGAGCATCATCCTGAATTTGCTGCAGGATGCATGCCCCTGGTCTCATCATCCAAATCGTTGATGAAGACATTGAACAATACCGGACCACTGCGCCACTCCACTTGTTACTGGCCTTCAGCTGGATATTAAGCCATTGATTATTACACACTTTAACCCTGGCAGTACAGCCATTTTTCAAGGCACACTCATGCAGCCCATACTTTCTCAACTTGAAAATAAGAGTACTGTGGGTGATGGTGTCGAAAATGTTACCAGAGACAATGTATATTATATTCACCACTCTCTCTTCATTCACATAGCCAGTCTTTTCATCAGCAGCCCTTTTCCAATTATCAGGAACTTCCACTGACTGACATGATGTTTTGCACATGATAGACATCAACCCGGCAATCACTCATCTCTGCTGGTTTCACTAGCTGCATGATTCCTACAGCAAAGAGCCTCTCTCCTTCTTTTCACCTTAGGCTGAGGAAAGCTTTCTCAGAGGTATGACTTGGATTGCAGTTGCTCTCCCTCTACTCTATTCAGTGGTATCTTGAGAACTGCATCTTCCTTTCATTTTTTCTTTCTGATAAAAATACAATAGTTATGTTTTCTTTACGGGAGTGTCTGTATATTTCTTAAAAAAAACTTTCAGAGTTGCTCTTGAGTTAACTGAAAGCTGTTTAACACATCAAAAATTTCAGCTGCTGTGAGAAATAAGGCTACTGTCTTCCTTTTAGCACCCAATTTCAGGCACGCTGCTGAAATTTCCCAGTGTTTTCCACCTACCCAGAGGCTGCCAGTGCAGGTGGTGCTTCACCTGCTGCAATTCTTCATTAGTGAGAAGTTTTTGAGGAGCACTCAAGGCTTGAGATGTTTGCAGGGGCTGTCCTCTGTTCAGTGTCTAACTCCAGTTGGATGCTTGTGACAATAAAACCTACAGAGGAGCCTGCTCAGATCTTCTGGATATGTGTGGGCTAAAAGGGGACAGGGCGTGAGCTCGACACCCAGACCCTTGACTGCCCACACACTTAATTGCTATTTTGCTCCCTGGCTCTGGTCTGGCCTCTTCCCAGGAGCTGTCACCAGGCAGCATGGAGAAGATCACGTTACAGCCTATGAAGTCCCCCAAGGCTGTCCCATCAGGCTCTGCATCCTCCTGCACGCTCATATGGCCCCATGCATACCCTGGGGTACACAACACATCCCTTCAGCTTCGTGCCATAAAAACATCACTCTCGTGGGTTGCAACACCGCCCTCAGATTATTTCAGAGCCTTTGAACTCAAAACACATTAAAAAAATAATGATCGTGTCTTAGGACCACGGGAACACCCCTTGTAGCACAGAAGAGAGCCGGGGCCAAGTGCCATACAACGTGTATGGGGTCAGTCTGCCGCAGAGGGATGGTCCCAAGATGTGAGGCCCGAGCCAGCCATGCCACTTAGTGTTGGGGCCAGATACTGGGTTTTGGCCCTTTTATATTTAGCAGTATGGACACAGCATCTGTTTGAGGTGCAGCTCGTATAGGCCAAAACTTAATACCAAAGTGGGATTTTTTTGTGACTCATTTGATTTGCTAATCTGAAACAGATTTACCATGTCTTGTTTAATAGGGAACAGCCTTTAAAGCTATTAAATGAATGAATTGCTGATTTAACACTGGCTGTTTGATTCTGAGCAACTGTTTTGAAATGGCTGGCAAAAAGAGCTCATCCAGTTTTGCTGCAAGAGCTGCAAACATCTTACCTATCGCTTTCTTCTCCTGTCCCTACTCCATCCTGTCGTGGTTTAACCCCAACCGGCAGCTCAGCCCCACCCAGTCGCTCGCTCACTCCCTCCCGGTGGGATGGGGGAGAGAATCGGAAGGGTAAAAGTGAGAAAACTCATGGGCTGAGATAAAGACAGTTTAACAGGTAAAGCAAAAGCTGCGCACAGAAGCAAAGCAAAACAAGGAATTCGTTCACTACTTCCCATCGGCAGGCAGGTGTTCAGCCACCTGCAGGAAAGCAGGGCTCCATCACGCATAGCGGTTACTTGGGAAGACAAACACCATCACTCCAAACGTCCCTCCCTTCCTTCTTCTTCCCCCGGCTTGATATGCTGAGCATGACGTCATATGGTATGGAATATCCCGTTGGCCAGCTGGGCCAGCTGTCCTGGCTATGCTCCCTCCCAGCTTCTTGTGCACCTGGCCGAGCATGGGAAGCTGAAAATCCTTGATTAGCATAAGCACTACTTAGCAACAACTAAAACATCAGTGTGTTATCAACATTGTTCTCATCCTAAATCCAAAACACAGCACTATACCAGCTACTGGGAAGAAAATGAATTCTATCCCAGCCAAAACCAGGACTTTGTCTTAGGGCTACACACCTGGTCTTTGTCAAATGATGCCTAAAGTGACCCTTTAACCAGACTAATAAAAAATTGCTGTTTGGTCCTATCTCCTCTGTAGCACCCTCTTTAAAACTTCTGCAAGAAGTGAACCAACCTCATCTTCTCTGCCTGAACACAGAGCAGGGGAGAGACCTGAGGTATTTGTTTCATAGTTGTTTGTATTTTACGCTCAGGAGCCCAAGACCGTGAACATGGTCCCAGGTGGTCCCAGACCTGTTGGTGCGGTCAGCTCTGAGTACATGGTGCCAACCAGCAAAATTACTTTGTGCTTCCTTGACTGTGGGTTCAAAGCTGTAAGAGCAGCATTTATAACCAAAAACTTTAGAAAACAGCTGTAGCCATCTAACTGATCGCAAGTGATACAGGTCATTTAGGGTCTTGCAGAACCAGACTCTCTTCTAGTTAATTGCTTGGCTGTGTTATTGCTATGTAAATGTGTGCTCAGGGCAACAGGACATATACTTTTAAGTGCATTTTCAAGCAGAGGGCACATGTCATCACTACGTTAGGAAGATTAGACAACGATCAGGCCTTTTACCAGCTCTTCTTTATCAGACATAAGTGAGGACAAAGTTTTGACTTGTACTTGCTTAGGTGCTCCTCAAACCGATAGGCACCGGCCAGCCTGTTTTGCTTTAATTCAAGCCATCTCAGTCCTGGTGGGTTCAAAAGTTCAGCTGAGATATGAGTTGGATGTTCCTTCAGAGAGGCTGTGAAAAAGGGAGCGGGAAGGATTCTGGTACACACACATGTATTTGTGCCTATGTATTTATGTGTACAGCAATGCCTCGGCCAGACTGAGTGGGAGGAAGAGGTGAGGGGGAAGGAAGTACTTTCCAGATATCTAGCTAGTAAAGAAACTTCTTTAAAAATATAATAACTAAGGACGGGGAATAAAGGGAGAGAAGGGATTTCAGTTTTGGAGCAAATTTGCTCAGCCAAATAATGACCACAGAGAATCAAAAAGACATCAGATTGCATTTGGTGCCTTCTGCCCTGGTCAGTACAGGAGTTGCAGACATGTTGGCTGATGTGACCCACACCAAAGTGTTTGGAATCAGGAGGTTTTCTGGTGGCTTCCAAGTCCTATGATCTCTTGCTCCAAATGGCCTAACTTATTAGAGCACACACTCATACCCAGCACCACCCTGGTCACAAATCTCTGCAAGGTCTGTTCTACACAAATGACTTGAAGTCTCCCAGCTTGCCACATGTTGCTTGTGCAGCCACCAAATGAATTCCGTTTGAACATTCCTAATGCTGTGCCTCTAGGGTGGATGTGTGCAGGGTTTTCCTCGTAATGCTCAAGTACATAGAATCCCCATTTCCTAGTATGTGAAAGCAGATTTTACGAAAAGACATTTACAACTTAAAAGTACATCTTTGAACTTTGCATTGAATTTGCAGCAGAGGACAGCAGTTGCAAGTAATAGTCAAATTGTCCCCACTCAGTGAATGGGAATGGAGATTCCTGGCACTCCAAGGCGTTGGCTAGGCAGACTGAGGGAGGCTTACAGCTGCAAGAAGTTGTAGATGACCAACTGTGGGCATCAGTTGGGCTCTGTTAAATTCTCTATCCATCCAACGCTTCAGAAGTTGAATTAGTGACCTGTGTAGCTTGTCTTGTTGTAGGTCATTTTGGGAAGAAAAGTAAAGATGCTACTTCAAGAAGGAGAAATGGCAAAGTGTAGTTTTTAATGCCGAAGGCAGTACTTTCTAACTGGTTTCCTTTAGCCAGAGTAAGCCCTTTCTGATAAATGCAAAGTTTCTTGTTGGGAACAGGATGGAGAAGGACACCTACCTCTGAGAGAGTTGAGAAAAATCCCCTCATTTACAACCTTGCAGCGTTTAATTTCTCCTACCTCTGACTGCTGTGTAGGGCTACAGCACTGCTTTTAGTTCACAGTTAAAACAGGTCTCTCTACTTCCTTGCCTGCTCATAGTTGACCACAAAAAGAATCAACATGAATAAAAAAAGAATAATATCTCATGCCAGCTCAGTAAAGCTACATCTGTAAGGGAACTTATTGTGTTCATCTGTATGTTTAGTGTAGATCCCTAAAGAAACAAGCTCTATATGATTGTACATACACGTGTGTACCTGTGTGTTTAACAAGTGGACAGGTCTGAAAAGTGCAATATTCCTCCAGCAGGACTAAATAAACTCATGCAAGGGGCTATCAGGTACCCATAAAACCAATTCTTTGATCTCCCAGCAGCCCCAAATAGCTTTCTGTTTAGCCCATTGGGCAAACAAGAGGGCAGGTGAGTAGCTGGTCACCAGGCACGTCGTGCTGCGACCATCAGCACGCACAGGGCTCTTTACGGGCCGTGGTGCATGGCGTTGTACTGCTTCTTCTGCCCAGTGGCAGCAGGTGGCAAAGAAGCAAAACACAAAGAACCTATGTGAGTAGACGACTTGAGACTACGTCAGGACAGGTAATTAGCAGCAGTGCATTACACTCTGATTGTACTGAGTGTGCAAGCTGAATTCACCTGAATCTCTGTAGTCCAAAATGCGGGTACCACTAAGATCTTTAAACCCCCTGTTGGGTTGCCACCAAATCACGAAGCACTTTCCTTTACCATTTGATGTGCGTGAAACCTCTATCATCCTGGGAAGAGGATCCTAACTGAAAACCCAGATCTAGATCCTAACTAGATCCTAACCAATACCCCAGTTGGAATTTCTTCCCTTTTGTCTTATCCTGTGCAAGTTTCAGAGTCCCTGCTGGCTTAATCTTTGCACAAAAGATGGCTTTGAAAATGGAGGCTCTCTTCGTGAGTTCTTGGTGCGAGAGACAGGTTTTAATCTAGAAATTGCAATTTGAGCCTTTTCTGTTTGGAGGAGGAGTGGAAGTATGCCGCAAGTCCCAATTCCCCTTCCAACTGTAGCAGGGATATGAAACTATCGCCCCGCCTTTGCAATGACATCTGTGAACTGCAGAACCAAATTCTTCCTTTTTCCTGTCTGCCTTGATGAATTTTTGTTATTTTTACAAAATGCATTAGCTCCAACAGGAGAATTTGCAAGCAAAACGGTGTGCAATGGGTATATATCCACCCTGTAGACTGTGGTTAAGACTTTTTCCTGGTAAGCTGAAGAGCTGTTGCTCAAACCCAACTGAGTTAAGTATGGTATCTGAAACCAAGTCCCGCCGACGCCTGCATTATCTGTGTGTTACGCACTGTGAGGCAGTACTAGAGAAAGCACTCACTGACCATAGGTATTCATCTCTTGGAGAGAACTCAGTCAAATACCTTATGTGGAAATAAACACAAAATCTATTTTAGACCTTGTCTCTCTTGGCTTTTTCTCTTGGCTAGCTTTAATATTTACCACTCATCATGTTGACATCTCAGAAACCCAATTCTTAGGCACTTAGTTGTCCGCATGCATTGGACCGAAAGCCTGAGTGGCGAACGTGGGGCCGGGCAGCCCTGTCACTCAGCAGCTGAGTCCTGCTGGGAATTTAGCTCATAGATTCCACCCCAACTAATAAAACTTCCTGCAAAAATGCTTCCTTTGGTAAAATGCTACACCAAAAACCTCCTGAAGGGACATACCTATTCAAAGCAAAACAAAACAAAACAAAACAAAACCCCATCCCCTCCATTCATCGAATGAATTTACAGATAAACCCTGGTCTTCTAAAATATATTATAAAAATCTATTTCCTTTGCAAATGGCAGGAAGTTCATATTGCAAGACCAACTAAATGACTCACCCCACATCTATGCTTTTGCTGAACCAGCTAAACCTGCCAAAAAGAGTTTCCAAACTGGAAATAAGTACTTATGTGGGGATATGAATAATATCAGGCAAATCTCTGAGAAGGGCATGTGAATCTGCAAGCCGTGGTGTTATTTATTTATATTTTTTATTGAGGTCAGTGCCCTTGGTTCAAAGCTGCATTGGATAACTTTTGGAAGGACAACCGATCTGTATGGCTACATGTCAGCATCATCAAGGAATCCAAAGGCAACAACAAAAGGCTGTAGTAGAATAAAATTCCCAGTGGATGGGGTGTGATATTTGATGGGTCACACAGGGAATTCTTTTGACATGAACCAGCAAACGTCAAGTATATTTTTCATAAAACATGTAGCTTAATCCAAAATTATCCCTGCTGTATTGTTAGTGAGAACAAGGGAACACCCAGTTACTTTTGCAGTGACTAATAGTATTACCACTGCTTAAATGTAAACAGTGTGCAGAGATCTTTTTAAAGAAATGCACAATATTTTATGCAAAATATCATGCTGTGCTCTTACTTTATTCAACTCTTTTTCCTTCTTTGCTGCTGCAGCACAACCACTGAAATTTCCTGTGTTAATGCTGGCATGGCAGGAAATATAATGTCAAAGGAAAGAAGAACAGTCTCATAATTAAAATTTGTTTCCATAGCATTGAAATAGATGGAATTGCTGCCCTTCAGGGGACTTTAGATCAGGTCTCTGGTCTGGGGGTTCTTCATTTGCACCACCACCCTTTCCCCTGGAGCCTTGTAAGCATTGATTAGTTAATGGCTTTAAAGTGCTATTTGAATGCTGACATATTGTTACTGCCAGGTACTGGAACACATAAGCAGTTTCTGCCCAGCACATACTATCAGTCTTTCTCTAGCATGGAAGTATAGTGCATATGTGCATTTGTGTCTCTGTGTGTGCATATACCTACGATAACCCAGGAAAACAAAATAAAACAGTAAATCAAGGACTTGTTTGCTTTACTCTTAAAAATCTTGGAGACCTAAGCTGCGATCTCAAGCGAAAGCCATAGACAGCACCGGAGAGGGACTGTGCTTTCAGATTAGTCTGAACAGCCCGTTCACTGGTACAGAAATGGGCATCTCTGGCTGGGCAGCCACCGCCTGTAGAGATGCTCTTCGGAAAAGGACAAGTGCATGCCAGCTGCATAAAGCTGGTCTGTTAAAATAATATTTGTAGTAGAAGCGCTCATTAGCTTTTCAGTGGGCCCACGTGGTGGCAACTTGTCTCCCTAGCACAGTGGTTGCTAAAGGACGCGCGTCTGTACATGTACAGATACTGGTACAGGAGCCACTCAGCTCCCACGGGAATGCGGTGTGAGCGGCCGAGCAGCCCAGCGCAGCGAGAAAGCTCAGGAGGCAGCGGCTGTTGCACTGTCAGCAGTGCCACCCTGGCAAATTAAGCCTTGAAATTCCTGTTTTCCCTACCTGTCTTCTAAGTAGACTTTTTCAAGCAGAGAGGAATGACGTTCCCCAAGCTTTCAGCTGTGTTCCTTTCTGGCACATGGCAGGATTTGGCTCTTTGAGCACAAACTTCAGCAATTACATCTTCACATCGTAAAATACTTCCTAACTTGGATTTTTGGAATTTTCTTTTGCAATCCACCAATCACCCTCAAAAGACACTGTAAATCACCATGTTATTCTCAGTCATAACTAGCAAAATAGCTGGAAAGAGCGCTTGAGCTGGTGAAGGCTCAGTTTGGATGCACACATTTCCAGGCTTTCCTACTCACGTGGGCTAGCAGCTACTGACTCCTTGGGGGCTTCTACCTGCCTGTCTCCAACATTTTTGAGGGTCCAACACTACATGTGATTTAAGTAACAAACAAACTGCGAAGGTCAAAGCAAAAGAAAACACTTCATTCCAGTTCTCCAGTCCGTTCTAGACTCAGTACTTGGTTTTACTGCAAAAGTCTGCATTTAGTGCACAAGGAACAGTTAATTCTGTTTGAATCTCTGGAGCTTTCAGCCCCTTCCCCAAAAAGCAGCCAAGCACAGCGGACTGAAAATCTGCTTGAGGATGGGCCAAACCACACAGTTCAGACACTGACCCAGATCTGTTTTCTGAAGGACTGAATGTTTCTAAGCTAGGATTTTGTTTCACAGTCAGATGAAGAAAGGATTAATCCCTTGGAAAATTAGTCAGGCCCATCTTCTTGTTTTAGCATTTGCACTTGTTCCATAACTTTAGGAGCCACTGAGCTAGACAGATCTTCCATAACAAACAGCAAGCCAGGGATTTGATGACATAGTTTTGAAGATGTGACTTCAAAATGGGCTCAGTTGCAAATTAAATTATTTGTGATAGTTTCATTGGTTTCCTGGCCTCACAGTTTAAAATGTGTATGAAAAAGGTTAGACCTTTTATGATGAGAAAAACAAAGAAAGCACACACACAGCGGCACTGTGTCTTAGAACGACAAATGCTTCTCTCGTGTTGTTTTAGAAATACTTTTCATCCTTGCAGACATTAACTAACCAAAGGTAAGAAAACATGATAAGAAATTTCCTTTATAGAACACTTAGCAATATTTCAGAGTTATTGCTGCATGACATGATCTCCCGCCATTTCATAGTGAAAAAGGAACCAGACTTCCAGGGTCCTTTTTCCGAAGGCACACTTTCCGACTCAGGTGCAGAAGCTGGGTTAGGAGGAGAGAAGCTAATATGCATTTGAACAGCAGCGAACTTCTATAGACTGGACTTAATAAGCTTATTGTATAGCCAAGAAAACAGAGTCAGAGAGTTTAACAGAGTTTCAGGATTTTCTGATTTCCTATTCAGGCCACTACATCAGGGAGTATAACATGCTGTGGATTTCATCAGTTTGGGTCACAGTAACCTGCCATAAAAGTGAGGTTGTTAAGTGAAATCACACACATGGGGTAAGCATGCTTTACAGAATAGCCACAGAAAAAGCAGCTCAGGCTGTCACAGTTTAACCTCCCCTTAGCGGGTGGCTACATGCAGAACTGTGTATATAGAGATATTCTTTACCCAGCAGGCTAGGGCCTCTTTTTGGAATAAACGATTAGCTGCACTTATTGCCAAAGAGCTGTTTGCTGGGAAACTCACACAGCACTTGCAGCACCCACTGCACCCTCTGAACTTCATCAGAAATTCGTGAAGGCATTATTTTGTTTCTACTGCAGTCAGAGTTCCTTCCTTGTGGTCACGTTAATCTATGTGAGTAAGATTTTGCAATTCAGGATCTGGTAAACAGAGTTATTTTTATATAGTAGCACATATGTCCACATGGCTTTGACCACCTGTGTCAGGACCCTGCTGTTGCAGTCCTTTCCCAAGACTGCTACTCTTTCGGTCCTTGGGCAAACCCTCTGCAAACACTTGCCTCTCCTCAGCAAACTGTGTGAAACCCCTTCTTCCCGACACAGTAACGCTTCGGTAAGCAGGGCGGCAGGTCTCAGCCGCTCCCTGCTCCCAAAGCTTGCCCAGAACGGGGATGTCAGAGCCTCTCCCCGGGTGGGCTGCGCGCCTGGAGAAAGGGGGGACCCGGGCTTGCGGGTGTGCACTGGGGTTCCCCGCTGATATTTAGGGACCCTGTGCAGACCGGGTATCCGGGGTTTAGC
>NW_009204690.1:0-20103 GCF_000690835.1 Fulmarus glacialis
TTTCCAACCTTAATGATTCTATGATTTATCAGCTTTAAGCTGGGTTGTAATGTCCCTTCTGTTTTTCAGTCTTACTTCACTGAATGTGCTGAAAAACTGTGGGATCCAGCCTGTCCAAGATACTCTAAAAGACGTTAAACTTGAATGAGTCAAAACATGAAATGTTTAATTTGTTTTCTAAATAGAGCTCTTTGATAAATTTCTTATTTAATTTGTTCTTTTCTCCTCTTAAAGCCTATGTCTATCAAAGCAATGAAGAGAGATATTTAACAAGAACTAAACTTAGGCATCATTTCACTCTCTACACTGCCATTACAACATACTTTTCCATTTTATTTTATAAAAAACATTTCCATTTGAATTCAAAGATAGAAGGAATAGCTAAATCTATTCTATCTACATAATTTTAAATAAAAATCATTATTTATGTTTTCTGTTTCCTCTCTTACCTACATCAGAAAATCAAGGGGCATCTGTCTTATTATGCGTAATACAAAAATACAATCCATTAATTTTAATCATGTGGATTAGAATTCCATGATTGAGCCTGCTTATATCTACAACAACGCTTTAGGCATTAACTAAGGAAACCATAATTTGGCATTTTGCACAACAGTCATGAATGCACATTTTATATTCAGTAGCACTTGCTTTCCAGATTTGCACAAGTTAGAAATTCTTGGCAGCGCTTCACAAGGCTAATTTCTCCCATCTTTAGTCTCACTTTTTAATAAACAAATAAATAATAGAAATACTTTATACTTCACTGCCACCTTTCATCTGAAGATATCAAAGCACTATCAAAGACTTGTAAATACAGTGGTCACAGTACAAAGTATTTCTATATGTTTGGGAGCATATTTGCTATTAAGTGTAAGAAAAATACCCGTGAAACAGAATAAAGTTTTCAGACCAGTAAGAATTTTTGAAGTACTAATGATGGCAAACCATGCAATGATGTTAGTATTTATGATAATTTAAATCCTGTTCTATCTTTGGAAATGGTTTGTAATTTTACTTGTATTTATATGCATCTTGTACACCAAATAGTCCTCGACTGTTGAATAATACTTACTTGAACAATTAGTCACAAATTATTATGTTCAACTATTTACTCATTTTTCCTCTTAATATCACTAATGATAACATTTCAAATAAAAGAATTTAAAAAAATAATACTAGCAGAGACAAAGCAAGCAAAATTTGAAACCACAGATTATTGGATGAACATCAGCTGGCACTGAACTCTGTAAAAATTCTAGTGTTCACAACTATTTGCATGACTATCCAGCTACATAAAGTATGCTTGAGTAACATAAGCTGATAAATCGCCATCTGTTTTTTTTAATACTTGCACTGGTAAAAAGATGGGGTAAGGGGGGGGGAAGAAAAGAACTCCTTAATTCCAGTTCCTCATTTTCTGTTTTCACATAACCATAGAAATTACTGTTAGTTTTCATTTTCTATGAGTCCAGCTCCAAGTGTTTGGATTAAGTTTGTTTGTGACTAATTATCACAAACTCTTCAGTTTTTACATTTGGACAGTAAATTCTCACCTTTCCACATGTTCCATCATTGAAAGACATGTTGTAAAAATAAAGTTTCTCAGCTTATTTTTACAGCAAGTGAACAAATACTTCAGGAAACTACCCATTATAACATATATAGAAGCTTTCAGAAAATTCTTGTCTCTCCACAGCAAAACCTTTGTTTCATTCATTGGACTCTAGAGTGCTCTTGAAGAATTAAAACTTCATGAAGTTTTTTTTTTTTTCAAGAGGGAATGGAATTCTGGAGCAGATCCTTTTTCCTGATTCTTAGGGTCTGATAAAAGACTTACTGAACTCTATAGTGAACTTTCTACTGAAAGTAATGGGCTTTTAAATAAACCATAATGGAACATTTCCCTTAAATACAATTTTTTTCTTACTATGTATTGTAAAAATTCTTGCTTAAACCTAAATGCCTTATTAAGATTTTATTATATTTTGAAATTTGCCATAGGTGCTCATTTTCTCAGGGTTTTGTGGTTTGTTTGTTTTTTTTAAATTCATTGACAAGTCAGGCTATTGAGGACTGGTTTTGTCCTGAAAACTTCACTCATTTCAAGATACAGTTGCTGCTAGGGAAGACATAGCTTCTTCCTTAGACAGAAGAGGACTGTAAGTGGAGGTCAAAACAATCACAAGTTTAATGCAAGTATGTTATCTACTTCATTCACATTTGCATCTGGAAGGGATTAAAGAAACAGTAAGTAATCATCAACCTGTCATTGTGAGAAAAGTTTCAGGAACTTTTCCAACTCAACAGCAAAGCATAGCTGTAGTTAGAATTAAATGGAAATTTTTCACTGTTCCAATTAGTAAAAAATGGTTGTTTCCAGCTGGCTAATTCTGATTCTAGTAACGCAATGGCATCCATGAAAATATAGGTATTTTCCAGTAGTCATTAAGGATCTTGCCTTAAATGTTATTCTGCTGTTCTACAGTCAGTAATTATTTTTGCTGTCATACATGTGTATGTATGCACGCATACGTAATTATGTAAAATAATGCTATAGATGTACTGTACCAGATTCTCAAAAAAGATCCCTTTCAATTCCAGTCTTCTGCCTATAATGAACAGTTCATTATAGGGAACAAGTTCAAATGAATACCAGAACTTCCAGTAAAATTCATGGGTTCAACAAGGATTGGAAATCCTGTCTTCTTTCCTCCTTGCTTTCATTACTTTCTTTGACGTAAATGGAGCTGAGTGCTTCCTTTTTCTGGCACATACACATCTGTAACTACATTAACTATGCCAGTCAGCCAGAGAATCTTAGATATTCTCCTAGGAATGAAGAATGAATTATTGTGGTTTCTCTTTAAAGGTAACATTAAAACTAAATTACCAATTTAAGGCTTCTAAAATGAAGTTAAAAATAGATTGTATTAGCAATGGAAACAAAATCTTGTTGATAGCTTGACATGAAGGATCATACAGTGTTGTATGTACTGTTTTCTTCTTCCAGGTCTGTTACATTTTTTTTCCATCTTTTGTCACATCTTTGTTGCAATAAAGGTACTAACTAGTACAGCATTGAGTTTTTTTACGGAGCCATGCAATAATTCAAGACTAGCCTATTAAATTCATAGATAGTAAAAAATCTTATGAGTTCTCTGTATAATTTAAATAATTTAAATGGGAGAAAAAACCTCAGGTATTCAAACAATTATTACTTCGCTGATCCTGACAAAGAACAAGAACATAAAAAGTAAAAGAATTCACCATCTCTATAAAAGTAGAAAATATTATTCAAAAGGAAATTAGAATTGCTTTATAGTCCTTTAAAAAGCATTGAAGTTTCTACCTAGTGGTCAATAGGAAGCCCAGTAAGTAGATAGCTAATTAGAATAGACTGTGAATGGCTTCCTTTCATCATATTTTACAGCTGGATGATGCAAAGAAGTGATTTCAACACTGAAGTTGTTCAACACTGGAAGTACAAAAGTTGTTGAGCCTGTATGTGTTTGAAAATAGCTCTGAAAAGGTGGAGAATATTATACTCCATGGGCACTGAGTCTCTAGCAGGATATGGACTAACAGCAGACTATACTAATTATAAATTGGACTGTCATAGGTTTATGAAGCACTGGGAAAATGAAGGCTGAGGTGAAAAAGAAGGAAAAGAAAATCAAGGAGGAAAAGTAAAGACACACTGTCTTTAATAACATCATCAGAATGAAAGTTTGAGCCAACACGGCTAATCTGGTGGTCTGCAGAAATGCTAACTGATTACAGGCAGTTTCTCATGGATATGGTCTGAGGGACTGCCAATTACATAACTGTGCCAGATCTTAACAGTATTTCTGTTTATTGCCACCAAAAGTTTTAGCCAAGTGAAAGACAAGGCCTTGTTGTACACTGGTTTTCATTCATAATCAGCTTGTGTGACTTTTCCTGTCATCAATATCTTCAATATTTTCTTTTTTCTGTCCAAGAAATCTCCTTTGTTCAACTAGTATTATCACCTGTTATATATTAATTGTAAAAGGGTTAATTTAGTCATGCATTTCTGTTCCAGTATATCAGATATGGCAGACAATATATTGCATAGAATGTTGAAAGTCTATTGAGTGTTAATACCTGTATTAAAAACATTGACAACAGAAAAGATTTGTTATAATTCAATGTCTGTCTTTAATTCAGAAAGATGAACAAGTATAGAAATGCCAGACATAACAACCTTGCAGGGTATTGTTTTTAGTAAACTTTAATTCCATTAATGTATATGATACACAGTGTTTAAAGTCTCTTTTTCTTTTTCTTCTTTTCTTCGTTGGTTTCCCAATTGTTGTTTCACCATTTGAGGCTTTTCCCCCTTGACACTATGCTAATATTTGTTTTGGAGGCTCTAAAGTTACTGTCTCATGCAGATTGTTTCCTAAGTTCTGTGTCTGTATTCACTCTCTCAAAACCGCTATAAGCAAAATCTTACATTTTTCATGGCTAGAGATATTTAGTCTTTGGTACTGGCAAAATTAAAATGTCCAATTATGGTGAAAATTGTAAAATAACATATTAATCAGTTGTTCCCACTGATATCAGTAGGATTACCCTGAGGGGAAAAGGTACTAGTCTTTAGGACGTGTCTTTTATTAACTAAATTATTCAAATATTAAAAATACAGAATTTTTGAATCAGTATATTCCCAGTAAGTGAAATACTAATTTTCATGAAAGACACTTAAATTTAGGCCATAGCAAGCAACAGATAATAATTATTTTCTAAGATAACACCTCTTTCTCTACAAGCTTTCAGCTCTTAACTTTGAATTTTACAATTGTTTTTACTTAAAGCACAGTGATATTGAAAACAGGGCTATTTTGGATAGGATTAACCTTCCCAGAAGGGATTATTCTTTGTGTTTTCTCTTCAAAATACAATGACTTTTGTGCTAATATCTTAAAAAACCCCAGAATGTCGATACAATGGATTTACTGAGAAGACAACCTGCCTCCTATGTTGATGGTATGATATATAGTAATTTGAGTGCTTAATACATCACCTGTTCAGTATATCCAATGGACTATACAACAGATTTTATTGTACATGTAAGGCCTACACATGCTTCTGTACTTCTGTACATTTGTAGTTGCTACAACTCACTAGTCGTATTACAATAACCTTATAACTTTCTAGAAAAGACATCTTCAAGAAATAATTACCACTTAGAACCCTCATATGTGACTTGCACCTCTCTTGTTCATACGGTTAAGCATATAAATATAGACCTTGATTTTTTGACTTTGTATTAAATCACGGACAATGTCAGGAAGCTTATATCCTCACTATCATTTTGCCATTCTTCTGTGTTTACCCTCAGAACTAGCCAGGTCTATTTAGACCCACACCTAGAAAGCCCTAGCCTCCTATCTTCCAGCCTTCACAGTTTCAAAAGAGCAAAAATGACTACTGAAAAAAGCACAGCAAATCACACTCCAAAGAGCCCCCTTGCTAGGTCAAGCTCAACTACCCACGGGATCTGCATGATAATCCCAATCTAACAGAAAGTTATTCTCTCATGGCTGTTTATGTCATCTCAATAGCATTTGACTGCTAACAATCTGACTGCTAACAAGTCCTCTGAAATCCAGACTGCTCAAACCTTCAGCCACTGCCACAATACCAATAAATTACATTAAGAGTTGGAATTTTTCACCCATCATTATTATCCGTTTTCTGATAATCCCAGCAAGTAAATCAGTGAAAAAATTCACTCTATGCAGGGATCAGAATCAGGTGGTAGTATGAAGGCAACTTGAATGGTACAAATGAAAGCTTAATTGCTGAATGTACTAATAACTGCATCAAAAAAAAAAGCTTAAATCTGTCTTTCCGAAAAGATGGAGTTTTCTTGCATAGAGAGATTAATTTTGCATTCAAATGACATGCTCCAAACACAAATAACATCTGCTTGTCAAATGTATCTCTCCAGAATACTTAATTCATGTGGACGTATTACAGTGTTCTACACTTCGTGCTTTAATTTGTTAAAAGATGTGCAAATCACGTTTAATCATTCTACAAATTCTCTTTCCTCCTCATATTGGAAATGAAAGCAGACTCAAAGGACAAAAAAAAAAGTTAATTCTTGCAAAATATGAAAACTGTGCACAAACTGTTTGCTACATTTAACATCCACTTTCAGATATTACTAGTTTTCTTCAGAATGGGGTAAGGACAACTTCTAACAAAGTAAAATGAAGCAAAAGCATGTCAGCAAGGACATCCCTTCTTACTCACAAAGTGCTTCTGAATACTTGACTGAAATTTAAAAGTTGATCCAAAGGTACGTTTCATGCAATCCAGGGAATGTAGAAAAGAATCTGCGTAAACAGAAGCGTAATTATTTGTTGAAGGATAGTAAGCACAGCTTTCAACAAGAGTTTCTTCAGAGTCACTCCAGAATTTCAAAGGAACAATTCAGCAATTATATATTTACACCAAAATGGTGTACTTCAGTATTACAAGATAATAAAAATTGGAGTCCAGTATGAAAATATAAAATCTGGTCATTTTTTAAATCAAAAAACCAAGGTGAATCAATATGATGACGCAATGTTAAGCTTTATGTAACTCAACTGGCAATCTAGCATGCTTCCCATAGAATCTCAAAAAAAAAAAAAAAGTTTGGAACAAAGGAAGAACATTTCAATGCAAGCCAAAGGTACTCTAGTAGGTTGGAAGATTCAAGAGGAAGATGTACTGTTACTATTCAAAAAAGCCTGCAAGAATCAGGTAAAAAACATAATAAAGTACAAAGCTGATTTAAGCATCTAACAGGCCCTCAATTCTGGCTGCAACTCCATAATGTCCATAATGTCACATGATCACCCTGTCGTTTATATGCTGTACTTTTTCTTCTGTGTATCAGTGGATTTCTGTCAATTTAGCCCTCCTAAAGACACAGCAGCAAAACCTTATTGTTTCTTATGACTGTCTTCTTTATTCCTTTAAATCTATTTTTCTTTCTGTACCATTCTATTTTTCTACATTTATTTTCCGTTACCTAAAGAAGGAAAAATATTTTCTCTGTATAAGATCATTAAACTTACGTGGACTCATTCTCAGATTTTTATTACCTGCATCAGCTGGTCATCAGAAATGAGAGGTCAGAGAAACTTTGTTACTTTACCTGATGCTCTGACAATAGTAGATCAAGTGTGTATAAATTAATTGCTTTCTGTCAAATACCCATGACACTGCCATCTACAAAGGTTTTACTGATACTTTTGTGACCTCAAAATGGACGAAGCGAGTTCATAATACCTTCACTCAGCTTTACTAAAGATAGTCTGGAAGACTATCTGCTAGCTCCTTGGAAAATTCAAGGGCATTCTCCTTCCTTTGACCACCAGATCCAAAGTCTTGTCTTTCATATGTGTACGGGAGGCCACTGAAGAGCTTAATGATAAAAAGTTCCCTTTCATGGGCTCAACTGAATGAAGTTCTACATATGTCTCATCTGACCAAGTTTAAAGAAAATCATTAAAATGCAGAATAAGACCATTTTGCAAGAAGATGGATAACAGAGCTGTCAGAAATTTATCTTGGTGCATGGACACGGTAGGAAGCAACAGGAAGGACAAAATATAACCTGTCTGAATTCAAAGGTAGTCTCAGCAAAGCTATTACTACTCTTTCAAGCATTAGTGATATTTTTTGTCTAGGCCAATGCTTGTTACCAGGGCCAAGGTAACAAGGCCCTTTGCACAAGGCAAAAAGGATGTAATTGTTTCAGGCACATCTGACTTGGCCTAGTCACAAATCTGTAACTAAGCATGGTCAGGAATAGTTGAAAAAGACCAAGATCATGTGCCTACAGTGCTCAATTAGGGTAAGGTATGTGAATGGGGAATTTCCTATATCAAATGTGATTGCTTTGAGCACTAGACTAAACAACCAAAGTTAGGTTTTTAGAATTATGTAGAAATTTTTAGAATTACTTAGAACTTTAGAGTATTTAGAGTTACCTAGAAACATTATGTCATACAAAGTTGAACAACGTTAAACACAGCTTCCAAAATCCATCCCCCTCCTTACTTTGTCAGCATATTTCACTGATACATTTCAGTGTGAAATGCAGTTCTTTGCCCTAGTAGACAGGTTTTTTTATAAGTATCTTTTACAAAGCTGCATATTCAATAAAAACAGCTATCACAATCATAACAATTTTTATTAAGTTTAATTGGC
The DNA here is from genome assembly GCF_000690835.1 of Fulmarus glacialis. NCBI lineage: Eukaryota > Metazoa > Chordata > Aves > Procellariiformes > Procellariidae > Fulmarus > Fulmarus glacialis. The sequence goes on from NW_009204690.1 coordinate 8,239, forward strand.
TATAATTAAAATTGGGTATAATTAGAAATAACTGGATATAATTAGAAAAGGCCTGAAGTATCTAATATCTTCCAAAATTCAGCCCCCTTCCCATTTCTCTTTCTAGGAGTTTCCTTCCTACTCTTTCTGGCCTAAGAATTCTTCCAATGCTATAAATATTCTACATTCTACTATGGGAATTCTTTCCTTTCCCTCACTCCAATGTAATTGGAGAAAATAGATCTTGGGTTTTAGATGGAAAACATGGAAAATCACAATGGAATGAAGAATATACTAAGAGTATTTAGAAGTGCTGGAAGTTTTCAAAGTCAAGTTTGATGGAGCTTTGAGCAATCTGATCTAGTGAAAGATGTCCCTGCCCGTGGCAAGGGAGTTGACTAGATGATCTTTGAAGGTCCCTCCCAACCCAAACCATTCTGTGATTCTCTGATTCTAGTATTTCTAAGCACTGTATTCTATTTTAGTACAATTTAAGTGTCAGCACAGAAACACAGCTATATTACAGCATTGCTGACAGCTAGATATTGTCATCTGGGGAAAATTCCAGATCAGAATTAAAGCTTCTGAAACTTGGGAGTGTTTCAGAATTAAAATGGTTTGGATGATCAATGGGAACTTATTTGGTGTATGACATAGACAGAAAAACATAAAAATTCTCTAACTTGACAATGCTGTGGTTTTTCTCCCAGTGTCTAATGCTTTGTCCAGAACCGCACCTAGCAATTCTAGCTATATGAGATTGCAAAATTTGGTGCATGAGATTTTTGTTAGGGTTCTTTTAATTAAACTGTATGTCTGTGACTGCATGGCCCAGTGACTGTATGGCCCAGTGACTGTATGGCTCAATGACGGTATTGCTGTCAGAGACTTCCACAGTTGTGTTAACCATCTATGTATTTATTGTTTTTTCATTTTTGTATGAGTGCCTGGGACAATCTTAAAATCTTAAGTCAAGGGCTGTTGTTTGTCTGCATAGGTGTGTCAACAGTAGCATATCTGTATCATAACTTGATAGCTGTATCTTGGCAACAGAAAAAGAAGAATACATCTATAGAAGTCTACAACAATAGTTTAGAATTTGCAGAATGTAGACAAATATATAGGAAATGTGCAAGGGTCCTAAAAGCTAGACCCGGTAATTTCCTCATGGATGCGATTCCATAACAGTTTGTTCTGTTCAGTACCTTTTTTCACCTATAAGTTATCTATTAAGCTATTGTTAACTAAGGTATTTAATTGTTTTATAACTTATCAGAAATATTTCAAGATTTTTCATATATAAATTGATTTAGGAGTTGCTCTCAGTGGGCTCTCAATTAGCAAAACTAAGTTCCTAACTGTTGAATTGTTACTTTATGAAAAGTAAGCAGAATTGTATTGACTGATGCAAAGATTTTTGTTTGTTTCCTTGCTCACGTCGTTATTAGCTTTACTAAGTTTAGTAGTGCTTATAAATGACATAATAATTATGGATTTCCTCTTTGCCAGTAAGAAGCTTAGAAGTCCAAGGAACTTTGAATTTATAAGAATAGAGAAATACAAACAGAACTGATGGTTTAACTAAAAAGCTAAGCTATGCATTTGTTTTTTTTCAGGAACACATTACCTCTTTATTTTCTCTAAACTCCCCTCTATGTGCTATCAAGTTTACATTTTCCAATCACTTTCATAAAACTGTTTCCACTGATCACACCTGTGTGTCTTTTCAGCAGGCTGAAATGAAGACAATAATGTCTGTTTCAGTGGTATTTCAGTAGCCTCCTAAAGAACATTTTTCAGGGTGACCAGAATTTGTAAATTTTACTTTCTCTTTGCTTAAGTGCTATATAATTATCAACAGCAGCAAAAATATACTTATTGCTGGTGCTACTGCCTTACATTGAGGAAAAAGATAGGGACATTATATTTACTTCAGTTAGAGCATTTACATGACTAGCAACAGAGTAAAACTTATGTGACTGAATAATTTTACTGCTGCCAGTAGGATTAGTTTCACTGCAGTTCAATTAATTACACCAATTTTACTCTGCTACTGCTATAAGCTATTTGTCTAGCTTAAATTTCATACTTGCCACCTGTGGATTTTTTATTAGGCTTATTTTACATGTAAATGAACCTAGGGACAGAGAGGGTTAGTGATTTTCCTAAGGTTAAACAACTCTCACTACTACACAGTTCAGCGAAACCAAGAACCTTTACCTACCATTCTCTTTTCTTAGTATAGTCACAGAGAGAAATCTTAAATTACTGAAGCATTTTGGAAATCTTCTGAATACAGACAGATTCAAAAGGTCTGAAGAAAACAGTGACGAAGAGCCACTTACAGATGACAAAGGAAAATTTAGTACTTGGTCAGGACGTAGGCTGTTTGGATGTTACCCTGAAAATCAAAATCAGAATTCCATAGGACATACTAAAGAAAGAGGTTGCCATAAGCAACATCTGTCCAGAATATGGCAATTTGCTTTTATCATCCCATCATTAAATTATCCATTAAATTACTCTCTTCATCCTTCAGTAATGCCATTATTTTTAACTTGAAGGAGTCTTTTTTTTGTGCTTTATCACGCAAACTTGTGATTGCTATCTTTCTTTGTAGAATGCTGCCATCTTATTAGGCCTTCTGTCCTACTCCAGATTCTCACCAAGCTTTACAATAATTGCTGTTTGGATTGTTTTCATTCTCTCACTCTTGAGGCTTCATGTCTGAATCAGATGATAATTCAAAATGCAAATGATCCTAACAATAAACTGATCTTCAGTTTCTGTTTGTGATCTTCATTGTCACCTGTTATTCTTTATACTTGAAGGCACTTATGATTTCCATATCTCCTGCATTTGATTTGAAGTCCTCAAAAATTCAGTGTTTTATCTACAGTTCATCTCTTTCTTTTATTTCCTTTTTCTGTGACAAATTATTCTCAGTATTTGTGCAAAGTTTGCAAACAGCTTCCTTTTGACTTCTCATTTGCTATGTGTTATTCAAGTGGATTGAATTAAACCTATGCTCAGTCTGACTGATTTCAGTGCTGTCTCTGGACAGCTATAAAGGCTTGAGAAGCTGCTAACCCAAATAATACCCTAACTGTAATAACAGTAATTAATTTAATTTAATTCTTACCAGATATTGATAAACACGGGCTCTGATGAAGATGTTAGAATTCAGTCATTTAATTTCTCTTCCTCTCTTTGCCTCATTTCTTTTCTACCAGATGCTCTTCTACCTTTAAGATGTGTTGTAAGATTCTTAATTACAGTAATCAAAGGGGAGAGCTTTGGTGTTGTACTTCAGAAGACAGTTACTCAAGTCCTTCATTGTACGCCTGAGGAACAGGATGCCATTCAGAGGGACCTGGACAAGCTCAAGAAGCGGTCCTGCACCTGCAGCTGGGGCAACCCCCAGTATCAATACAGAGTGGGGGATGAAGGCATTGAGAGCAGCCCTGTTGAGAAGGACTTGAGGGTACTTGGTGGATGAAAAGCTGGACATGAGCTGGCAACATGCGCTCGCAGCTCAGAAAGCCAACCATATCCTGGGCTGCATAAAAAGAAGTGCGGTCAGCAGGTTGAGGGAAGTAATTCTGTCCCTCTATTCCGCTCTGATGAGACCCCACCTGCAGTACTGCATCCAGCTCTGGAGTTCTCAGCACCTGTTGGAGCAGGTCCAGAGGAGGGCGACAAAAATTATCGGAGGGATGGAAGGTCTCTCCTATGAGGAAAGGCTGAGAGAGTTGGGGTTGTTCATCCTGGAGAAGAAAGGCTCAGGGGAGACCTTATTGCAGCCTTTCAGTACTTAAAGGGGGCTTATAAGAAAGATGGGGACAAACTTTTTAGCAGGGCCTGTTGTGACAGGACAAGGGGGAATGGTTTTAACCTAAGAGAGGGTAGATTCAGACTAGATATAAGGAAGAAATCTTTTATGATGAGGGTGGTGAAACACTGGAAAAAGTTTCCCAGAGAGGTGTTAGATGCCCCATCCCTGGAAACATTCAAGGTCAGGTTGGACGGGGCTCTGAGCAACCTGATCTAGTCGAAGATGTCCCTCCTCATTGCAGGAGGATTGGACTAGATGACCAACCCAAACTATTCTATGATTCTATGATTCTATGACTCTAACTTCATAAATTAACTCTCCACTCTGAGGACAGGGAAAGGGTTTGATAGGGAGACTAGGCACAGTAGATCATTTTTGGCTGGCAAATGGATTTACGGATCTGAATCTTTTCTTGGTCTTATCTCAGTGCCAAAACAATTCTAGCCCAGCAAAACTGTACAAGTATTAAACTAAAATAAGACTATGATGCACAGCCACTTTTCCAGCCTTTGTGCCAATGAAATGTGAATGTTCAGCAACAGACAAATTCCAGGCTTTAGTGTTTTTAAAGCAATTTGGGAGGAAGTGCTGAGTTGTTTTATTACCATGCTTTGAGGAATATTCTGCAACTTTATTGGTCACCATCGGTTGTTTAATCTGAGATGGGTAACTAGAGAGGGGAAAATGTTTGGTGATCTTGCCAAAAATAAAAATAAAACCCTGAAGTGCGGTCTCAAGCATGGTAAGCGGAGCATGAGGCAAAATATAAGGATATGAAACCTAAGTTCAGTAAGCTTCTGGTGTTTCATTTAAGACAAAAGAAAGAGAATTATATGAGACAGAACTTTATTTGGTTTCACAACCATTGGCAGCATATTCAGCATTAAGGATTCTGTTCACAGCTAATGCAAATTTTCAGATTTTTTGTTCAATAGGTCTACGTAAATTTATGCTCACTGCAAATGTTAGAGAGTCATATATTGACTCTCTGGGCTTTTGGCAACAGAAGCATGTATTCATACTTTCATGTCTTTTATGAAATTTTGTTTCATGCATAGGACTGCACAGTTATGTTGAATAAGTTTTCATTGTTACTTTTAGTTCTATAAACTCTCCCCTCTAACATGTATTTAAGGACGTTAAAAGATTTGAAGAGGGTTTAATACCCTTTCTTTTAGAGAAGAAAAACCAATAAAGGCTCAAAAGTGATGGCGCAGGCCTTGATAACAGTATCACATAAAAAGAGTTAAAAAGACCCCCTTTCTAAGGGGAATCTAATTCATAGAAAAAAAGTCAAGAACTGATTAAAGGTCATCCGAGAGGAGAACACAGGATTGAACAATTTATCAAAGGCTGCCTTTTTCATAAAATCTAAGCTTCCAAATAGGAAATTAGAAAGTGCAGTGTAAAAGAAATTGTGCCTTTGTATTATTAAGGGGAAAGGGACATGCAGGTCAAGCATAGAAGGACCTTTTATTCAGAAACTGGCTGCAACCAATGCATGAATAACAACTGTCAAATTGACATTCCTGTGACCGGTGATCCAGCTGAGGATTTTGATCCATTTATATATCTTTCCCAAATGCCAAGACTTTTATCTTACATGATGGTCTATGGTTAAAGAAGGAATTATTGATGTATTACGCAGTGCATCTTTCCTGAGCTGGAACTACAAGGAGAATCTTGTCAGACGATATTGCATGTGAACCCGTTTCATGAGTTACACTTCTTTGAACGAAGGACTATGGGAAGAAGGTCCTTTTCATTTGAAATCCTCTTTATTAAGAGAGAAAGTTATCAGGCATTTGGGAGCTCATTCTGGAGCTGTATCAGCATTGCAGAGTGCATGCTGAGTCAGCACAAATATGGAAGTTATTTCTTTTTTATTTACTGTGCCGTACCTAACCGATAAGAGTTAGAATGTACACAAAGCACGATTTCCTACTCAGAACATTTTCTAAGTCTTTATAACCAGTTTTTCTGCAGTACCACTCGCCACCTTTTCCACCCTGTCCTCCTCCAAAAATGTGTCAAAGAAAATAGCAGTTCTGCAAATATAGTCTACAAAAATATCTAAGTCACAGTCCACAATTTGGGATTTAATATATACAGCATGAGACAAACCATGCAAAAATGTCTCAGAATCCTGGCAATTCAGACCTGAACAGACCTACTTATCAAGTATGGGTGCCAATATTCAACCAGTTACTATCTACCAGTGAAGTGCCCATCCACTTGTCAACTTTAACAGTTGAAAAAATGAATGGGAATTATGTAACCAAAACCTCTGTTTGAAGATGGTTCTTTTAAATATGTTTGATTTTATGTATAACAACACAAATAGCAGTGTGTTCTTATGCTGGATTAAATGCCAGTATTTATCTCATGCACAGTTTTACAGTTATATTATTTTATTTATTGTTAGTAATTGAATTATAGTAGTCATAGGGTGTTATAACTAAAGACTGGACTGCATTGTACATACACACTGGGTTATACAGAAAAGAAGTGTTCCTGCATCAAGGAAATGACAATCTAAATAAACAACAGTCAGGAGTTATGTGGAGGAAGATACAAAAAAAAAAAAAGCAAAAAAACCTACTTGAATATTCTTTGTGCGTATTACTGCATCTCCACAACACACTTCCTAAATTGTGAAATTACTTTATTACCATGTAGTTCAAAATGTTAGTGGACTAGCATTTATATTATGCAGGATGTCACTAAAGAAACTAATACATTCCTAATGAAGAAAATATGCTGAAATGTACAAGATGCTCGTAAGTTTCAATTCCAGGCTTGCTGATTGGATAGCACAGCTGATCTAGAGCAATCAATCCGAAGTGATACAACATGTTTCAGAGATTGATCTGGCTTCTTTTTATGGAAATGCCAAACAGATAAAAAGAATTAATGTAGAATAGATTGACAAAGGTAGAGTTGGGAAATAATTTAAACAATATTCCTGAGCATGGGCAATTAGAACCACCAGGAAGCAGTAAAGAGGAAAAAATACCAGTGAAGAATTAGCTAGGTTCATTCATCATGTAACTGTTATCTCCATAAAAAAGAAAATGCTGATCAGTAATACAAAACAAGCATCTCTGTGTGAATACATACTGTTGGAAAAATACCTGTTGACATACCGGAGAAACTTGGAGGTTAATGTTTGCTGCTTTTTGAACAAGATCAAGTAGTTAAAAAATACTCATTTAAAAGAGTAGGGAAAAAACTATCTTGAAAACATCCACAAGCAAATGTTTACATAGCAGACTGCACTTTTTTAGAAATCAGAATTTTACCTTTTCTACTCATTTCTATCTCCTGCAAAGCTTGAGTAATAAAAGCCAAATAGAAACTTAAAATTCCTAAGAATCCTACGCACTTACTAAAGTTGCAAAGCTAATGTGATTATAGCATAGCCTCAGTCTCCTGTTACAAGAACATTTACACTGGTAGAAATACTTAAAGAAGGAAAGTACACTTCTGAAAGAAGTTTTCTGGTATTTTATTAGTAAATGGTAATGCTGACATGAAACAGAACCAAGACAACCGTGATGGAGAAAATCATTTCCAATATGGGATCTACTTTGAAAGGACCCCTAACCCACATGACCAAGTCACACCAAGCATTTAGGTTGTTCAGCCTGGAGACGAGAAGACTCCAAGGAGACATTGTTGCGGTCTTTCAGTGTGTAAAGAGGGCTTATAAGAAAGACAGAGAAAGACTTTTTACCAGGGCCTGTAGTGACAGGACAAGGGGCAACAGTTTTAAACTGAAAATGGGCACGTTTAGATTGGACATAAGGAAGACATTTTTTACAATAAGGGTGGTGAGACACTGGAATAGGTTGCCCAGAGAAGTTGTGGTGCCCCATCATTGGAAAAGTTCAAGGTCAGGTTTGATGAGGCTTTGAGCAACCTGATTTAGTGAAAGATGTCCCTGCCAAAGGCAGGAGGGTTGAACTAGATCATGTCCAACCCAAACCATTCTGTGATTTTATGATTCTATGATTTAGTTTTGGAAGCAAATCCTGTCATGCTGTCATCCTATCAAACCGGATCTCTGGGTGTCTACCAAAATTTCTTTTCTCACTATTGGTTTTGGGTATGAACCTAGAGTTTATTCTGTTCCCTGGAAATGTGAAATCAGAGTGAACAGGAATGAAAATGAGTGAGGAGAATGGGAAAAAATCACCAATTCTTTAACTTCATACTGAGGTGTCTATGAAAGACAATATTGAAGTTTCACAAACTTAAAAAGTTGTTAAAGATGAGATTTAGATACAACAAGTGGAAGCTAAGTAATTAGTGAAAACTTCAAGGCCTGAACTTTTCAAATCTGTATAACTAAACTGGAATCTCTATTGCAATGTGTGTACCTGGACACAGAACACTTAAAAGTTGTTTTTAAAGTATATTGTTAAATCAATGTGTTTTGACATGGGAAAATATCTTACTTAAGGTTTTAGTGAACAACTGAAGTGGTTATTTTACTCAATTATTTTAGGTCACTTAGGACTTTTAGATTGATAGCTGTTCAAAACACAATGACAAAGCCAAAGATGACCATTTCTTTCCTTTGAATTATTTTTCACCATCTTCAAGGAATAACTTCCATAAAATAACTTCCTGCCTAGGCTGTTGTTATTTAGAACAGTGTCTTCCAAATATTTGAGACAAAAACCCCACTTTTAGCGACCATCATATACCTTTGTTTCTAATTTTTTTAATTCAAAATTGTTCTAAAAACAGCTACAGACAACTCCACCATGGCCACAACTTGGATACTACTACTCAGAATAATAACACCACCTACATAACTCAAAACACATTCTGAACACTTTCCATTCAGTTTTCAGAGCAGAGCAGTTTTCTTTCCACACAGCAGACAATCTACTGCAATAGTAGGGGGCCTAGTACTATTTGCAATCTCTCTTTTAATCAAAAAATAGCAGCTGTAGTATATACACCACCCAGTCATTATCATCAGCATCCATGCAAGCCCACATAGAAAAATAAGCACTCATCATTTGGCTTCAACAGCAATAATATACCAGTATTACCCAACCATGTATCCAACTTTCTGTTGATGCTTATATGACCTCTATTAACATCAGATTAATTTTGTGGAAAATTAACTTCTACATGCAGCACAGCTGGTTCAGTTTCAACTCAGAACCTCCCCAATCCTCCCTCCCTCCCTGCAAAAAGAACAAACCACCACCACCCCCAAAAAAATGACCGACAACAACTTGTTCTGACCAGAAGAAAGTGCTTTGAAGAGATAAGTATGGCAATATTCTTCAATCCATCTACCTTTTTAAAAGCATACATGCTCTTCAGAAATATGGAGTAAAAGCCTCCAGATTTATAATGAACTGTAACTCCCATCTACAACTGGAGAGTTAACTGTCCTCCTTTCACCTCTAGCTCTCAGACCCTTCTAGCTCTTCTTTCTTTCTGAAGAAATGTGCAGTGATACCCCTACCTACTAATCAACCATGAAAACAATTCAGAGATCTCAGGCAGTTCAAAACAGGGCAACCCACCTCCAGAGTTTACATTGCCTTAAGGGCACTCTTCCTACATTTCTTCTACAGGATGTACTCCATTTTTATTGTCACCTTAACCTTTTGGCTGTTAACTACAGTCTTGTTTAAAGCTATATTTGGAAAACATTTAAACTGTTAACCGTCTCTTTCAGTCTGGACTTTGGCTAATTAATATTGTACCGCAGTTTTCACAAAACAGGGGTGCCCCTTTGCAGTAACTCGAGATCCAAAAATATCATCTGAATCTGTAAACCAGAAAAGCTGAAAGCCCAAAGGGCCTGTAACTTATGAGAAACACTCAACACCACCTAAATTTAGCATCTCCTTCTCTCATTTACTGTTTTGGGGGTTACAGTCTCACAGACCTGAAATGTTACAGGGATTGAAGCACTCCTATGAGCACCAGGTGCTGACACCTTCAGCAGAGCAAAGGGCAGCAGAGAGCAGAACAGCTCCAAGGGACAATGTGGCTGCCTTGGTGAGGGATCTGCAGCAAGGGCCTGAGCTCTCCCTAGGGTTGTAGCAGTGGGGGCCTCACCTGCAAGAGTTGTGGTGTGCATAGAGTCACTACGGAATGAGCTGCAGGGAGAAGTGAGCAAGTTGTGCACTGCCAGGGAAAATGAAGAGGAGATTGACAGGCTCTTCCTGGAAAATCCAGACAAGAGCCTTAGCCATAAAAGGAAATAGGAACAGCTGGGGGCTCTGTCACACAGGCAGTGGAGGGTGGCTGTTTGTATGGAAAAGGCTGGAAGCTTGTGACTACTAGCAACAGAGGAGAGGTTCCTGCTGCAAACTTGCAGATCTGCAACTTAGAATCATAGAATCATAGAATCATAGAATCATAGAATCATAGAATCATAGAATCATAGAATCATTAAGGTTGGAAAAGACCTCTAAGATCATCAAGTCCAACCGTCAACCCAACACTACCATGCCCACTAAACTATGTCCCTAAGCACCTCATCTACACATCTTTTAAATACTTCCAGGGATGGTGACTCCCCCACTTCCCTGGGCAGCCTGTTCCAAGGCCTGACCACTCTTGCAGTAAAGAAGTTTTTCCTAATATCCAGTCTAAACCTCCCCTGGCGCAACTTGAGGCCACTTCCTCTCGTCCTAACTTAGCAAAGGTGTAGTACCCCCAGCATAGGTAAGGATAAACATGACCCATGAGGGGACCCATCAGAGCCAACTGAGCTCAAACCTTGTGTTTGGAGAGAAGGCATATCATAATCACAGGATACTCCCTCTTGCAAGAGACTCAGGCATCAATCTGTTGACCCAGCCTGATGTCTCAGGAAGTTTGTTGCTTGCCAGGGGGCAGGATCCAGGGTGTAGTAGGAGGTCTGCCAGAGCTTATCTTCTCCTTGGACTGTTACCCCTTTCTCCTTTTCCACATGGACACCAACAATACTGCTAGGGATAACACAAAGCATATCAGGAGGGACTACAGAGCTCTAGGGATGAGAGTGAAAGATATGGGGGCCTAGGTGGTTGTCTTCTCTATCCTGCCAGTAAAGGGGAAAAGTTCAAGCAGAAATGAACTTATCCAGCAGGTCAACACCTGCATGCATGCCTCATGCCAAAGGGAGGACTTGTGCTTCTATGACCTCAAGACATGCTTTGAAGAATGAGGACTACTGACTGGGTACTGGATATATTGGACCAACCTGGGCAAGCATGTCTTTGCAAACAGACTTGCCAGCCTGGTGAGGAGGGTTTTAAACTAGGTATGACCAGGTAGGATTACCATAACCTGAAGAGAATTGAGGGCACAAGTAGAGGAGATGCATCTGATGGACAGCAAGACAGAGCACGGTCTCACACTGTCTCTGTAAAAGTGGCACAGCTCGGGGCTTACCTCAAACATCTATAGGCAAATGCACATAACTTGGGCTGCAAGCAGGAGGAATTAGAAATTCATGCACAGCTGCAGAGCTATGGCCTCACTGGGATTACACAGACATGGTAGAATAACTGTGGCTGGAGTGCTGCAATGGAGACATACAGGGTCTTTAGGAAAAACAGGGTGGGCAGGCATGGAGGGAAGGTTGGACTAGACAGCCACTGGAGGTCCTTTCCCATTTGAATTTTGATCTTGTGATTCTTCACTCTGGAGTATTGATAATTGTTTTGGTGTCTAAAAATCTGGTTTAGATGCTATACTAAGTGACATGAATACAGATTGATGCAAATGTAATGGCTTTGTAACAGAAATTTTTAAATTGATATTAACAGAGGAAGAATGGGAATGCCTGGTTGTGGAAGCATGAACAGCAGAAGAAGGAATCTAAGAATGGAATATGCCAATTGCATGTAGCTCGGCAGGTCATCAAGATCACAGCACATCTGCAAGTAGTTTCTAAAGTTGTGGGTTTTTTCAGATTGGGAAGACAAAGGACAGCCTAAAACAAGACGCAAGCTATACCCAGACTAAAACATGAATAGCTATAAAATACCCAAGTGGGAAATTGTCCTGGTTTCGGCTGGGATAGG